>NW_006921540.1:2705229-2968713 GCF_000340215.1 Pseudocercospora fijiensis CIRAD86 | reverse complement strand
GGGAAGGGGCGGGGGCGTAGCGTATAGTAGTTATTATCGGTATAGGTATAGAGGAAGAAGTTAAAAGTATAAGAATATCGCGAAGCCCTAATTGTTGCCGCCTACGTAACGTTATATAGGTAAGCTTTCGCAACTACGGTAACTACGCCCCGGCAATAGTAACTACGCCCTAGCAACGGCAACTACGCCCTAGTAACGGCAACTACGCCCTAGCAACGGTAATAGAGCGTAGTAAATACAATCTAGTAACTATTATAGCCGGCAATCGTAGCCGGCAGTCGAATAAGAGTGTCCTTATAGCAAAACTACGCCCTAGCAACGGCAACTACGCCCTAGCAACGACAACTACGCCCTAGTAACGGCAAAAGAGCGTAGTAAATGTAATAGAGTTACTATTATAGCCGGCAATCGTAGCCGGCAGTCGAATAAGAGTGTCCTTATAGTAAAACTAATATAGTCTCTAGTTTAAACTAGGAATCTATGTAGTTCGAAAAAACCAAACCGGAACTAGGGAGCTAGTTCGCCGCTAAGAAACCAAACTATATACGTTTGGTAGTTCGGAAACCGAACTACTACGGGGTCTATACCTAATACAATATTATAACTAGCTATATTAGTAATATCTAAGACAATCTCCTCGTAGTGCTATTAGATAGCTAGTAGTAACGGTATCGTCTCTCGTTCTATACTAGGTAGCGGTAACCTATCTACTGCTATAAGTTTATACGCTCCTTCTCTTCTACTTCGGGTTACGATCCCTCGGCTTTTAACGAATAATTCGGAGGCAAAGTTCCCGCTCGCTCCGGAATCTATTAATATACTCGTCGGGTGCCCGTTAATAATAACTTTTATACGGAAGACTACTATTAATGCTTAAGCGCTTTCGGTGTTAAGGAACTCTCTTAGAACGCTCTAATCTAGAGAGTTAGTCCGTTTCCCGACTAATTAGTAGCCTAACGTTATTCTAACTAGCTACGGATCCGTAGTCCTACCGTTCGTGCTTCTTCGGTATATAATTTTTCTTCGAGGGTATCGTTATATATATCCCGTCCTTACGCTACTATAGCCTTTCGGTATTACTAATTTAATCGCTAGACCGTCTAACGTATATTTTAAGTAATAATCGTCCTCTCGTCGGGTAGGACGTATCCGTAGGGCGTAATTATACTTCCTATCGGTACTCGCTCTATAATAAAGTTATAGTACGTATAGTCTATAGGTATCCGGGGGTAATTCTAGAATTTTGCCTGTAAGCTTATCTAGAAATAATTAAATTAGATAGGATCGACCTTCCGTTACCCGTTAACCTTTAGAAACATTTCCTCGTATTTACGTACTAGATATAAGGCGATTGTTCGCGCTGCTATAGGTGTATCTATTATAAACGTAAGGATCGTATCGTCGTTAATCCCGAATTCGTCTTTACTTTCTTTATTTATAGTTTCTTCCTCGGTATCTAGACTTCCTTCTAAATCTTTTTGCTATTCCTCCTCTTACTAAGGGGACTCCGGTACTTCTAGGATAGCTCCTAACTCCTCCCTAGGAGGGAATAAAGCTTCCGGATCTCGGTTTTCTTTATCGTCGGTATCTAAGCAAGATTTATTAATCGTTTCTTCTTCTAACTAGGATTTCGTATCTTCTCGTACAAGTCGCCTAATCTAAGGGAAGAATCCTACTTCTATCTTAGTAGAATAATAAATTTAGTATTAGTCGTCGTAATAGAATCTCTAGTAAAGGGTTCTATATATAGGTTCTTATCGTCGTGCTATTATATAGATTTGTCGTAGCTCTTTCTTTACGACCTCTATATAGGTCCTCGGCGCGTTATTAATAGAGTATAGCTCTACTATTATTCGGTAGCCTTCTCTGCCTAAGTCCTTTCGTTGTATTATATTAAACTATTAGCGTCGCACTATATTCTTGCTATAGTAGTTCCGTACTATATAGCCTTCCTTGCTATACGTATAGTAAGTTAATCTTCCTACTTTCTTAGGCAAACTCTTACCCTTTCTTCCTTTAAATACTCGACCTTTCTAGGTAGCATCTAGCTCTATTAGTTGCGTACTATAGTAGTTGTTCCCCTTTAGTTTATCGTAGGTACTATAGTTTCGTCTATTATCGTATCTAGGAGTATAACTAGCTTTTCTAGAAGTCTTAGAATCGTAGCGTCGTTCTAAAGCTCGTTCGTAGAGCCTATCGTCGAGATCGATCGTAACCTTAACTAATGTTCCTATATTATCTATTTTTCTACCGTCGCGTATAAGCTCGTCCTTAACGTTATCCTTAAGACCTCGCCGATATATTGTTATAAGAGCTTCGTCGTCCTAATCCGTAAGTTAGGCGTATTCCTAGAATTTAGCGGCGTAATCGGTATATAACCCCTTCTAAGTTAAGTGTTAGATAACCCTAACTGCGGTAGCAACCTCGTTAGAAGATCCGAAGACCTTCTTTATCGTACGCTTAAGATGTTCGTAGCTTACGAAGATTCTATTCGAGTAGTCGGTCCCGTTACTATCTAAATAGGTCCTAAGAAATAGTTTAACCTAATACTAAGCCCTACCTCGTATAAACGTCGTTGCGAAGACTAGCTTTAAGTTGTCTTAAACCTAGTTAAATATAAAATACATATCTATCTAGCTAACCTAGGTATCGAACTTATCTCGGTCGCCGTAATAAAAGTCTAGCTTTCCGATCTTAAAGGAATCGTTTCCGGTATAGGTTCCTAGTATACTACTAACACTAGAGGTAGTACGTCGAGTACTGCCTATCTCGCTAGAGGCGGGAGTTCCCCTTCCGACTTATAATAAGGCACTTATCCTAAAGGCGTTTAAAGTATTACGGTTACTCGCGATAGATCGTTAGGTAACTTCTTATTACGTATAAGCCGAGGCTTCTTTAGAGAGGCTAATATAAGCGGGAGGTAGAGACAGAATAATTAGTATAAAGGTAATTCTAATTAGTAAGTAGGTAATATAAGTTAAACGCCTCGAGCTATAAGGGCATTCCGGCGTTCCTAAATATAAAGGAGACATCTTATCTATAGTCGTAAGCGACGTAAGCAACGCTATCGCTCTCGACCGCTCCTATCGCTCCTAGTAAGATAGAGCGATAGCTTAGCCTACTAGTCTTAGCGTCGCTCTAAGATTATATAAGGACTCTAACTAATTAGATCCGTAATATAGATACCTAATCGAGCTTTAGGAGCCGAGAGAACCTTTAAGCCGAAATCCTCTTTACTAGTCTAGTAAAGGACAAGTCGAAGCTATAGAGAAGCTACTTTTCTCGGAGCGAATAGAATAACGGAACAGTAACTTAGTACCTATATATAGGCCTTAGTTATATAGTTTCGGCAAACGATAAGAAGGGCACTATAGTGCGTTCGTATAGTTCCGTATATAAGGTTAGCGAACGCCTATAGTTATATTGTTCTCCGACCGTTAGACGTAGGCTAGTCTACTTAGTTATATATTACAAGGTTTGCGAACAAAAGTTATATAGCCGCAGATAGAGACTAGCAAGATTTGTCTAGCACTAAGCGGTTGCCTAATACATCTATATATAGAAGCGTATCTCTAATAAGACCGAAGTCGATTAGATATTATAAAGTACGAAATGTCGTACTAACCCGTAGAATAGCCGTAGTACCGTATACCCGGAGTTTGTTAGCGATTCGCTAACAAATAGTAGGCCGGCGGTAAACAGTATACTCTTTCTAGCCTAGTAGCATTCGTAGTATCGATTAGGGTTAAGAAGTAGGCTAATCTTAAGCCTCTCGTTTAACCTCTAGTAATTAGCGTTTAAACCGTTCTTAATAAAGCCTCCGGACCGTAGAAGACAGCCGCCTAAGCATAATATTAAGAAGCTAAGTTAGATAAGTAAACAACTACGCCGTCGCCGGCGCTAAGAGACCTCTACGGAGCTACCTACGCTTATAGAAGACGACGCTCTGCTTAATACTGCTACTAGAAGCGACAGTAAGGGCATAGAGGTTGCTAAAGAAGCCGAATAAGAAGAGCCTATCGACTAAGAAGACTATATAGAAGCCGAGGAACAAGATAAGGATATAGAGTAAGAAGATAAAGAAGAGTATAATATTAACCTGCTATAGACTATTGTTTGCGGCCGCGACGTACTATCTAGCAAGCTAATAAAGATAATGTCTAGCAACGACTGCACTATTTATAAGGACAACTAGACTAAGTAGAAGAACGATTAATAGACCCGCCTTCGAGAGCGTTATAAAGAGCTACGCTTCGAGACTATTGCGAAGGCTAAGCGCTATCTATAACACCTCGAGACTAATATATCTAGAGGGTGTATTCGAAGGGCTTTATAATAGCTCTACGAGTAGCATCTGTAAGGCAAGAAGGGCCTTACTATCTACCTAAGAATACTAGTTTCTAGGAAGCCGCCGCCGCTAAGAACGCCTGCTTCTTAAAGCCGTAGCAATAGTAACGCAACGTAACAAGCTATTCGTAAGCTTCGTGCGTCTTAGCGAGCGGCAACTGCTAGAGCTAAAGACGTAGATTAAGAGGCCGACGAGACACCTATACCTAGCGGAGATTATTAATATCTATTACGCAACTAGTAGGTCTATAAGGATAACAACTACGCTAATCGTAGCGGTTACTGCTAGATTAATAGAAGCTAACGGTCCGAGAATTATATAAAGATTAGTCCTAACGTGCTTATTCGATAGGCTAAGGCTATTCGAATAGGCTATAATCTACTAGATCCGACGGCTCCGCCTATAACGATTAATTATCTAGGTAAGAGCCTAACGGCGACAATAATAAGACAGAAGGCAAGGGCAGAGGTTGTAGCAAGCGGCAATCTAAGAGCTATAAAGGGCACTACTATAGGCAGTAGAATAATTACTATCTATAATTATTTAGCGCCCTATTCCGAGCGGCTAACTAAGAGGTTACGGACCGACAATTATAGGTCTAGTCCTATTAGATCTAGCACTATAGCGCCTTCTAGTCTAGCTAGTAATCCTAAGCGTATAATAACGCCGCCGGACATTTAACTAGACGTGTTCTTTAACTAGTTAAGACGATAAGAGCGTAATAGTTAGCGAGAGCGGAAGACTAATATAAGGGCAATCTATAACGTTATAAAGGGAGGGGATTACAACCTAGACTAAGTAGCAGTAGTAATACTGTTAGAGTAGAAGACAATAGGTTTGAAGCTAGGCTAATACGGTCGGATAATGCGTATACTATAGAAGTATAATAGAAACGAGCGAGCGCTATAGGAAGACCTATATTAGAACGCCGGTATATAGATTGCTATAGGTCGATAGGGCGGCGGTATAGCCGTAGGATTTCGGACTTTACTATTATACTATATCTTAGCGAGTATTAGGTAGTTTTATACGGTATAAACGGGAGGTTCTTCGTTAGTATTAAGAGTATCGCAATACAATTAAAAATGTATTAGTTACCTTATATAGTAGTATTATTCTAGGTGCCTATCGTTAATAGTTAATCGCGGCTTAGCGCGTTAACCCTAGTAACCGCAGACGCCGAGATATCGGCGGTTTCGGACCGAAATCTCCGGTAGAGAAGGTGTTAGAGTATCGCGAATTTCTAATATCTTGCGAGCGCTATATCTTTACGCTAAGTGCATATTTTTAAAAACGGATAACGGGAGGTTGTTTAGCGGCATTAATAGTGTTGTTTCCTACTAAAGACATAATATAGATATATTGTTGTAGTACTATAGTAATGCCCTATTAGTCGTTATAGATTCCGGCTTTATAAGCGGGTACTCTCCGGATCGCGACTTAATTGCGACACGAATATAGCGATATACTAACGGCGCTAGCTTAAATAGTTTCGAGGTGCCGCTAGCGATTAAAATAATTGCGAAACTACTAAATTCTAGGCTCTTCTATCGCAATAGCTACCTATAGCGTATTAGAGGTATGCCGATTAGGTATCTTTATAAATTTAACTAATTTCGAGTAGATTGCGGACAGTTAAGGCGACGAGGAGATTGTCGCTATACTACCGCCGAGAGGCGTAGAAGGGCATATCGATACTTCTACTATATCGCCTTCGTTAGCTTATTCGAGAAGCTTATCGCCGTAGCTAGTATTGCCTAATCTATAGTATATAGAGGCAATTATAAAGGACTATACTGCTAATACTACGCGTACTATAGTAGAAGAACTAAGACAAGAAATAGAAGACTAAAAGAGCCGTATTGCTAAGCTAGAGATAGTTATCGGACTTAATGAGTCTATAGTTAAATAAGTAACTATAGTTAGCTATATTATACAATATCTCTCTCTCTATCTCTCTTAATTAGTAACGATATCCGCACTGCTAGAACTACGCCGCTACGTATCTCGAGATAGCTGTCTCGTTAGCCTCTTTAATAGCGTATTTAACAAAGTATCCGAAGTCTTCGAAAGCGCCTACGTCTTAAATGTAATGCTTAATCTAGGCCTTTAAACTAGCGAACGAGTTCTCGATAGGGTTGTAATCTAGTAAGTACGGCGGCAAGTACTTTAGTTAGACTCTAGTAGCGGTATAGAGGTCTTTAACTCGGTAACTTCTATAGATTAGCGCGTTGTCTATTATAATCTACTAACCTAAGCTAAGCTATAGTAGTACTATAAACTCGAGCTAGTCTTCGAAGATAGCGGTAGTAATAGATCCTTAAAGAACGAGGGTGCCTTCGAGATAGCCGCGAGAGGTTATCGCTAGTAATATACTCTAACGCTTCGACCTCTATATAGACGCGTCGAATTAATAAGGCACGCCCTTCGGTAAGTATCTAGTCTTCCGCTATCTAGTGCGCTTATTACTAGTACTCTTATCGATATAATATACCTTATCCGCGTTCTTACCGGTTTGCTAGATCTCGAAGTCCTTACGTAGCTCTTAGTTGCGCTCCTTCGTAATCTATATACTAACTTTCTTCGTCTATTTGTTACGCTTTAGCGTACGAAGGATAATATAGCGCGAGGCGACGATATCGAAGGTCTCGTAGAGATACTAGATAATCTCTTCGTAATAGGCGATAGGATATTTAGTAAGGAACTCGAGGATGCGCTAACTAACTATTAGTACTCGAATACCGACCTAAATTGCGCCCGAATACCTACCTGCTAAAGGACGAAAACCAATACTACTACTACTACTAGCAGCAATAGTATAGGCAACCGAGGGTAATATAACCTATAGCAATATAGGCAGCTATATTTAGCAAGATAGGATAACGAGACTGCCGCTTAGGCTAATAACTAGAGCCCTGCAATATAGGCATTATAGAAGTGTAACATGAACAATGTGCTATACGAGGTTAGTACTCTATCTACTCTATAGAAGGAGGCCTCTTATATAGGCTTAAAACTAGCCTATAGGTATAGGGCCGGTTACTAGCTAATATCCCTCCCTTTCTTCGTATCTAACTAGACACGCTTTACATTGCGCGCTTAAAACAAACATGTATGCATCCTTAGCGCTCTTAGCTAAGGCTATTTTTTTACAACTCCGTAATAATACCCCCGGGGTAGCATTAATCCTAGATACTATAATTATGCAAAAACGACTTCCTAAGTAACACTATACAGACCTACTATTGCTTTAACGCGCCGTAATCCTTACTAGCAATAACCTTATCTGCTAGTCGGCTCTCGAAATCTCCTCCGTATACGTTAAAGCTGTTAGTACCGAAGTACTGTCCCTCGTAGAAAGCTTAATTAACGAGGAGGTTAGTAGCCTTTTCCGTCGTAGCTTTCTCCTAATCGTATAGATACTCCTTAAGTCCTTCGTTATTAAGCTAGAGGATCTGTTTAACTTCGTTCTAAACAACGTAACTTAACTAAGGAATCCTACTAACTAGGGCGTCGGAGATATAGCCGAGGCCTTCGACTAAGATAGCCGTAGGGAAAGCGAATAGTACGAAGGAGTTAGAGGCTAGGAGGGCGGTTAGATTGCGGTGCGCTTTAGTAACCTAAGGGACTATTAAGTTCTCGTAGCCCTTAACCTTAGTGCCGTTAATAACGCGAGAGTAGCCTAGGTTAATTAATATACGGTTGCTCTTAGTCTTTAGATTACTATATAGCAGGTATAGCATCTAAATAGAGACCTCGCACTCCTTTAGAGGGTTGAGGATCTACTCCGCTTTACGTCCCTTACTATTAGGCTAACTATCGAATATATAGTCGAGGTCGTTGTCGGTAAGGTGCTTGTTAGTAAGCTTGCCGATCTTACTTAGTAGGACTAGGCTACGAGCCTTAAGTTTCTCAACCTAGTTGTTAGGGCTAAAGAGGCTATACGTGATTAGTATGTAATTAGGCCGAGTGAAGCCAGGGTCTTAATGCCTTAGGCAGGGCTTGGCGCTTAGCGTTAGGCTAACTCTCTTACCTTCCTCCCTCTCCTCCTAGATCCTTATCGAATACTATACTAATTCACTACCACCCTATCTACCTACTAATATAACCCTTCTTATACAGTATTCGATCTACCCTTTAAGGGTAGTAGCTAGATAGTCCTTATTTCAAGCTTTTAGCGGTATAGCTACGAATAAGACTAATCTAACTATATTGCGCCCGAAGAACGGGACCTATACGTACTATCCTATCGAAACAACCGTACTAATTATCAAGCAAGGCCTTCTACACGGCCTATTATACTAAGTTAAGCATACTAAGCCGATATCTACTAATTCCGCTATATCCGCATCTTAGGGGCTAATAATACATTATTAGTGTCGCCCCTTATAATAGCCGGTTTATTACGAAACAACAACCGTACTGCCGCTAGTAGCGCTAGTAACGACAACGCTAGTAGCACAGTTCCCGCTAAAGTGCCTACTAAAGTGCCTCCTACTAAAGAGCCTGCCGGAGAGCCTATTAAAGAAGAACCTGCAATTCTAGGTAACGACCTAGAATTGCCTGTCGACGACATTCTTAACAATATTGTTAACCGTCGATATAGCTAGCTAGCCTTTAGTCCCTAACTAGTAGCGAGACTTTAAGAAGCTACCTAAAACAGGCTTACTACCTTGCGTTAAGAACAACAGCTAAAGGATAATCTTCTCGAGATTCGCCGCCTCTAGGAATCTCTAACAACCACTGCTAAGCTAATAGTAGGACCTTCTTTACTACCTATCTAAAAGAAGGACGCTAAACTTAAGGACTGTACCGTGTTTAATAGCTCTAGTCGAAAGCAGTACAACGACTACATTCGTAACTGTGAACTTAACTAGCGCAATGCACTAAGAGCGCTACTAGACGACTATTCCTTAGTCGTATACGCTATATAGTACATCAATAGCGACCTAAAGCGTATATAGGATAACCATTTCGACTCCCTTAATAACTAGACTACTGTTTAGTAGCAAACCTATAAAACCATTATGCTAGACACCCTTAGAAACCCTATACTGAGGTAACAATACGCTTAGGACCTGTATCTTCGAGCTAAATAGAAGACTGATCAATCGGCTCGCTTATTTAAAGCCTATTTAAAAACCCTTAAAGACGACCTTCCGCCTAAGACTAATTCTATATAGATCTCCGAGATACGCCTAAAACTTAGATAGGAGCTTATCCTCGAATTAGACCGTCGCCGTGTGTTCGAACAAGCTAATCTAATACGTATTCAATTCATAGTCGAAGTAGAAACAGCCGAACGGGCTGTTTAGCTCTAATAACGACTAGAATTAAGGATCCGACTAGCTAGTACTAACCGTAGCAACCGTAGCCGCGGAGGAAACTAAGGTTCCTACTAGGACAACAATACTAACAATAGGAATAGTAACGATCGTAGAAGAGGCCGTAGCCGCCGGCTATATAGAGGAGGCCGCGACAGGGGCCGTAGAAGGGGCTCGTATCCCTATAATACTAACCGCTCGACTAACAATAGTAGCAACAATAGCTACGGCAACAATCTCCCGACCGGATTGAAGTGCTTCAATTGTAATAGCACTAGCTATCTACTAGGCTAATGCGATAAACCTAAGGACTAGGCCCGAATTAACCGTACTTCCGCTAAGTATAGGAAACACCTTTTAGCCGCTAATGCTACCCTAGTCGGCTCTTTCAATTAGTCGAAAAAAGAGTAAGCGCCGCACTAACTATTAGCCTTATACGGCGTAAGACTATCGACATTGTGCTAGCTATAACACGTTCCTGCCTTGTATAGGACACGAAGGGCACTACCTATTAAACTAAGGTTATGCTAGATCTAGGAAATTCAGTTAGCGCCCTTATTAGCTATCGCCTAGCTAAGCAATTAGACCTTCGACAACTGCCGAAGACTAACCTACCAACCCTTGCTTAGTTTAATAACGCTCGGCACTTGACCTATAGGGCCTACTATGTTCCTATAGCTCTAAAGGACGACCTCGGAAATGAGCGCCTACTAGACTTTACTGCCTACGTAGTAGACATAGACAGCCTCCTATCCGATATTGTTATTAGTAACCCTGTTCTTAAGTACCACGCTATAGCTATAGACCTAGGCCTCTAGAAGTAGCGATTTAGAATCGCTAAGAAAGAGGACATTAAACACATTAATGTTAGCGAGTGTCCTAATAATATTAGGGTCCTATTTATTAGCAACCTAACACTAGCCTCCGCCTTAGCTAATCCGACTGCCGACCTGCTCGGTAGTAATAACGATGAACCTGTGCCCCCTAATAGCATAGATCCTAAACAACTTGAGCGTATACTAGAACCTATTCGGGAGACCTACATTGATGTGTTTAAACACTACCTAGCATCGATATTGCCTATGTTTAAGGAGACGGATTATAAGATTGATATTATAGAGGGCAAGGAGGTTCCTTTTAGCCCCCTCTACAACCTTAGTAAGCGAGAGCTTGCTATATTGCGTAAGTACCTAGAGGAAAACCTAGCTAATAGTCGAATTCGGTATAGTAATAGCCCTGCTAGTGCACCTATCCTATTCGTACTAAAGAAGGATAGTAGCCTGCGCCTATGTATCGACTATCGTAGGCTTAACGCTATTACTATCAAAGACCGCTGTCTACTCCCCCTTATTAATAAGACCCTCGATCGCCTTTCTAGGGCTTACTACTATACTATACTAGACATTAAGGATGCGTACTATCGTATCCGCATTCGTAAGGGTAACGAATAGAAAACAGCCTTCCGTACTCGCTATAGCTATTTCGAATATTTAGTTATGCTATTTAGCCTAGCTAATGCCCCTATAACATTCTAGTCCTATATCAATCGAGCCCTTTTAGGCCTATTAGACTATCTCTGTATAGTTTACCTAAATAACATCCTAGTTTATACACATTTACCTAATATTGCAGAACACTAGGCCGTAGTGCGCAAGGTCCTCGACCGCCTGCGAGCCTATAGACTGTATTATAAACCTTCCAAATGCACCTTTGCTACTAAGGAGGTATCCTTCCTTAGCTTCCTCGTATTAACTAAGGGTGTTAAGGCTGATCCTAATCGGATTAAAACCATTACTAAATGGCCTATTCCTACGTTAATTAAGGAACTATAGTCGTTCCTCGGCTTCGCTAATTTCTATCGTCGCTTTATTAAGGGCTATTTACGGCATGTGATACCCCTAACTAAGCTTACCAAAACTAAGGCTAACCCGACTAGGGAGTTTAAATAGACTAACAGAGCATAAGCCGCTTTTAACGGTCTAAAGCAACGCTTTACTAAAGTGCCCCTATTGCACTATTTTGTACTAAGCAAGCAGATCCGTATTAAGACTAACGCTTTATAGTTCGCTATATCGGCTATTATGTTATAGCAATTAGATAAGGACCGTTACTAGCACCCAGTTGCCTTCTTTTTACGAAAGATAATCGATATAGAGCGTCGCTACGAGACCTACGAGCAAGAGCTCCTAGCTATTGTCGAAGCCTTCAAACATTAGAGGCACTATCTCGATAGTACATAGCACACCATTCAGGTCTATATAGACTATAACAACCTCCGTAGCATTACTAAGGTTACTAGGGTTATAGGTCGACAGGCTAGATAGGCCGTCTACCTCGCCGGGTTCGATTTTAATATATTACATCGGCTAGGCGTAAGCAACCCTACTAATAGCCTATCGAGGCGACCTAATTACGACAGCGAAACCTAACACATTAATTCATTGTTTCTAACCCTGTAGCATAAGATTGCTATAGCCCGTATCGTTAATAAGCAAGCGTAGGATAAGCGGACTTCCGGACCCCGCGGCGGCAACAAATACTATAGCGGAGTTGTCGTTCTTCTAGTGTACGTTAAGAAGGACGTAGATCGCTCGAGCTATAATAACTCGATTAAGGACATTGCTATCTACAGTAATAGTCTATATAGCGACAGCACTGTAGAAGAGGTTGCAGTAGTTCCGGCTACTAGTGCTATTAGATGTATATAATACGTACCTCGTTTAATAGCAAGGGTGCTATTAAATAACCTTATAAATAGGGATAGTTAATCGTTTATAGATAAGCTATTACGTGCTTAGCAGAGGGACGCCTTTGCTGTCGAGCGCATTAATAAGCTTGTAAGTAGGCGAACGACTCGATCTAGTAAGAGTAATTAGTCGATCGACGACAAAGGTTACTTAAAGTTCAAGGGTAGATACTATGTCCCCGCTAAACAATCGATCAGATAAGAGCTTTTAAAGAGGCACTATAATAGTGAACTCGCTAGTTACTATAGCATAGAGAGGTCGTACGAGTTACTATCGCGTATATACTACTAGCTAAATAGTAAGCGGCATATAAAGGAGTATATACAGACCTGTATAGTATACTAGCGAGTTAAAGCACTAAAGCACTTACTATTTAGCGAGTTATCTTTACTCCCTGTTCTAAAGAAGCCTTTTATAGAGCTTACAATAGACTTTATTATAGGCCTTCCCCCTACTAAGCGAAGAGGAAGCAAAGACGTCTTTAACGCTATATTAGTCGTTGTAGACCGATTCACTAAGGGTGCTCGCTATATTCCTGCTCGCAAGGATTAGACTGCTATTAATATAGCAGAGGCGCTGTAGACTAACATCTTCTATACCTATTAGGGAACCCCTAAGGGGATCGTGTCCGATCGTAGATCGATACTAACATCTCACTATTAGAGCGAGATTTGCTTGCAGCTAAGACTGAAGCATCGGCTATTAACAGCCTTCTATCTACAGACTAACGGTTAAACAGAGAGGCAGAATGCTACCCTATAGCAGTACCTACGCAGTTACATTAATAAGAGCCCCGAGGACTAGGTCAACCTCCTATAACTAGCTGAATTTGTGTACAATAATAGTGTCTACTTATCTACTAAGGTCTCCCCTTATTTTGCTATAATAGGCTAGAACGCTGCCTTACTATAAGACCTATTTACCTCGCTCGAGGCCGAGCGTAAGGAAAGGGAAGCGCGTTAAGTACCTGAAACACTAGCGGCTATTAAGAGGGTTTAGAAGATGCGAGAAATCTATGCTAAGATAGCCGAGAAGTTGACAAAGGCTTAAGAGTACTAAAAGACCTACTACGACAAGCACTATACGCCGATAACCTTCAAACAAGGCGATATAGTTATGCTAAGCACTAAGAACCTCCGCATCCGCAAGCACCTATTACCTAACGGCAAAACAAGGCCTAAGCTCGTACTAAGATACATTAGCCTATTCCGCATTCGAGAAGTTAAGGGCTCCTCCGTACAGGCCTATTAGTTGTAGCTTCCTCCCTATTATACTATCTATAACACCTTCTATATATCCCTCCTTAAGCTATATTACCTACGCGAGGGGGATAAAGCACCTACTAAACACGAAGACATACTAGCGGATAGGGAAGAGCTATAGTCTATAGAACGTATCCTATAGCACCGGACTAGGAAAGGCAAGAAGGAGTACCTATTAAGATAGTAAGGCTATTTACCTAAATGGGACTCGTAGGAAGCTAAAGGTTCCTTTAAGGACATAACCGAGTTATTAGATAAGTATTAGACTAGCGTAAAGAACAAGAAGAAGGCTAAAAGCTTATAATATTACTACTAAGCCTAGGAACAATGCTACCCCCGGGGTGCTATTAGCTAACTAATTAGAGACAAGCAATTGTTAGTAATAAAGGACAATAAGACTACACTAGGCGCACTACGACGCGTTAACCAATTGCCTGCTCTTTCAAGGACTCTACCTCTTTACTAATGCGCCCTATAAGGCCCTTCTCCTAGTATTTAGGTCCCCCTTTTGTTCCTTTATTCTATCGAGGCCTCGAGGCCTAGGCAATCGGCGCGGCCGGCGCGGCTATATTAGTAACGGTATTACGGAGTGTATTGTTAGTCGAAGAAGGAAATTAGAAGCAAGGTAAAGTTAGCGCTAAGACGACTAGCGCTACTATTATCAATATTACTTACTATTGTCGCTACGCCTATAGACGTAACCTTACCTACACTACGAGCCTAAGGCACCTTTAATCAAACTTTGATTAAAGCTTTGAGCCTATTAAAGGTTTAATTAAAACTTTAAGGCCAAGTCAAAACTTTGACTAAGTTAAAAGATTAAGCGACTAATAGACTAACTAAGGGCAAAACTATAGAGCTAAGCTAGCCGGGGTCGATCTTGCGGATAATAGGTTACTCCTCGATCTATCTAACCCTTTAAGCGAGGCGAACCTCTACTACTACACTTACAATAGCCTTTACCTATAGAAACTAGACGAGCTGTGTTTTTTCTAAAAAAGATAAGATAAGATTAACAATTGAAGGCTACTAAACCTAACTAATTAGGGCTAGTGAAACTACGAACAATAATAGCCCTCGTAATAATAAGAACAAACCCTCGGAAGCGGACAACCCTTAGAAGCGGATATAGCTAGGTCTTTTAGAGTAGACGTAAAGAACTCGGTACGACATTACGTAGAACGGAGGCAGTGCTGCAATACCTCGTACGTCTACCTATTATAGTAGGGAAGACGCGCTCGTATTATAATTAGTCGAAGGCCTCCAATTCTTATAGATATATATTACTTTATAGTTCATTGTATAAGGAGATAGCGCAGTTAGAGTTGCACATTGTGTTATTTAGAGGTAAGGTTTAATATAGTTATATAATCGGTAGTTGCGTGTTTAATTTAGCGCGGATTAAGCAGCTTATTAGACCTACTAAGTTAGCAGCGATAGAGATTGGAACAAGACCGGCTACGAGGGCGCGGCCTTTAGAAGGGAAGCGTATATTAGGGCTAAAGAGGCTACACGTGATTGGCATATAATTAGGCCGAGTGAAGCTAGGGTCTTAATGCCTTAGGCAGGGCTTAGCGCTTAGCGTTAGGCTAACTCTCCTGCCTTCCTCCCTCTCCTCCTAGATCCTTATCGAATACTACACTAATTCACTACCACCCTATCTACCTGCTAACATAACCCTTCTTACACTAGTTCGTAAAGACCTCGGGCTAATATATACCTTCGATAATAGTAGAGTAGCTAGTCTTATCCTTAGATATAAGGCAGACCTTAATGCGTAGGTAACTAGCACCCTCGCTAGCTACGAGCTTAACTATATCTTATCCGAGACGAGCAGACTCCTTAGAAGGATAGTTTTCGTAAGTACCGCTAACCTTAAAGAACTTAGTAGGCTTAGGGACGGAGATAAGCTCGTATACGTAATTAGGTCGAAGGGCGACAGCTAAGAGCTATAGGGCAGGGTGCTAGCGGACAATTTGGTTGCTTATACTATAAGTTTAAAGGGCATTACGGCCTTCTTGCTTAGACTTAGGCATTACACGTATATACTAAAGGTATATTTCAAACTCCTCCTATATTAGATCGATAAGGAAAGGAAGGTATGCTCTACGAGGCTCTTGTAACTAACTAAAGACTTAAGGGAAGATAGCATTGCTAGTCTAGCGAAAGCGGTCGAAGGAGGTGCCTTAGCTAAGGATACTAGTAACGAACTTGCTCTAGCGATCTGTTAGCGTAAGGGCGCGAGTAATAGTACTAGTAGGATTAAACGCGTAGAGTCCTAGAGATGTCGGGGCGGTAATAGGGCGTCTAGGAAACTAGTTAGTATAGACCTAATTAGCCTTAAAGGCAGCGAAGGCATCTTAATTAGCGATATTACGACTAATCTTTAATAGGCGGCTAATAAGGACACTCGTCTTAGCACTAGTATAGAGACTACACGCCTTAGCGGCCTTCTTAACATAGCTAGTATATATAGTAAACGGATCTTCGCCTAGCTTACTAAGGTCGTCGTGCTACTAGTAGATAGATAGGGCGACAGATGCTTTGCCTATATCGGCCTTATAAACTATATCGATCTCGGTAATAAGATGTACGATAGAGTTACTCTTATAGGAACTATAGATGTTCTTAGTTAATAGCATCGGCGAGAGGCCTCTATGCCTACGCTTACTAAAGGAACCTTCGGAGGAAACACTATCTTCTAGTAGCGTATCTAGTATATTAATATCCGAGTTACTATAGTTAGTACTAGAAGGTATAGTAGACTTCTTAGCGGCCTTCTAGAATGCCTAGCGAGCCTACAACGCCTTCTAACGCGCTGCTTCTGCCTTAGCGCGCTTATCTTAAACTTCTTAAGGGACCTTACGGTTGCGGGTCGAGCGGCGATCTTATACCTACATCTCTATAGCGAGTGCTAGACTAGCAGCCGTATCGGCTTCCGTCTTAAGGCGAAGGACCTTACGTTCGAGAACATCTACGATAGGGGCCTCTTAACCCTTAACAATAAAGCCTATACTATTAATGCGATAACCCTTCTCTTTTAGTAGATCTTTAGTAGACTAGGCGTTAAGATCTACCTCGGCAATAGCGTCCTTATGCCGCTTCTAGTAGGCTATTATAAAGTCGTTAAGTGCGAAGGTTAAGTTAACTAATTGCTTGCCGTACTTCTTACTAGTAGTAGAGACTCGATAGATTATAGTATAGGAAAGGTGCTCTACTCCCTCGCGACGGACCGGATACTTGTTAACAAACAACGCAACCTGCTTAGTACGCTCTTGTCTATCGTAGGCGAAGTTAATAAGGCTCTTTAGGAGACTACTCGGACCTCCCTACTACTCGAAGGCTTAATTAAGGTTCGTAAAGCGTATACGAATCGTAGTACCCGCCGTCTCGAGGCTATAGACGATAGGAAAGGCTTAATAAAGCTCTATATCCTAAAGAACGTCTCGCTTGAAGATACGCTTACTAATGTCCTAGCGTAAGTTGTTTATACCGTACGATACTAAGATAGTAGCCTTCTTAATGTTTCGATCGATAACGCGTAGTAAGGTACGAGCGGTCTTAATCTTCTTTTAGGGGTCGTCGATAGCGGTAACGATCTAGAAACAGTGCTCGAGGCTAGTTATAGCGACTAAGGCGCTATCGGAGGGGGCTTCGATCGGGACTAGTACGCCTAGGTTTAGGGCTAGTAGGTTGCTACTACTACTAGCGCCTAGCGGATTTAGAGCGCTAGAAGACATCTTAGTCGACCGGAGCGGAAAAAAGTTAGTAACAAGCTTGTAAAAACGTTCGTAGCTTGTTAATAATAATTAAAGGGTTTAAATAAAAGAGGGGGGGGTAGGCGGTAGTAAGTTAGTTAGTGTTCGAGCAGAAGAAAGAGCTTAGAAAGCTCGCCCTAAATAGGGTACAAAGGTAGCGTAGTCCGTATATTCCGGTAAAGCAAACGGATAACGATTATATATAGACCCTAAAAAGTAAAGCTGCTTACGAGACCCCTTTATTAGTAGGGCAGCTAAAGTTTAACAATCGATCTAGCTAATTGCTAGTAGCGACTACGCGCCTTTATTAACCTCTAGCTTTCGTAGATTTCCGCGCACTTGAAATGTAACTAGTTAGTTCGAGTACCTAGTAGTAATCTATAGTAGTAAGGCTAGCGGGACTAATAACAACCCCGGGGTAGCATTAGCTTTTCTCTAGAGATGCTCGGTAACTAGGAGCAAATCGCCTAGGCCTAGCGCAGCTTATATTAGCCTATAGCACTATCGTTATAGATATAGCATCACCTTTTATAGCAGTAGGTATATAAACGTAGCCCGTGCGTTCTTCTTTCTTCTAGATACTAAGCTTAGCGGCCTAAGGTCCCTATTCTTAGAGGCTATAGGCCTAGGTTGCTACGTCTATCTAAGAGCTAGGAAGGGAGAGGGATCCTCCCTTTCTTAGTGTCCTACGTAACTAATGCTAATTAGGGCAGGAACAATCTTCTCTAGCGGAGTATCTTATTGTCGCTACTACCTAAGGGCGGTTGCTAGAGACTAGGAAACTAGAGGGAAGTAGTCCTAGAAGGGCGGGAGGTTAGGTTCGGCTAGCTTCCGAATGCTACTCCCGGGGTGTTATTCGGAAGTTATGCCTCGTATAGTTCTTTTTTAAGGAAATATAAAAAGAGTAAAGCTATAGCAATATTAATCGAAGGCAAAAGATAAAAGAGCAAAGCAACAGACAAGGTAAAAGTAAAGGAGGGCAACAACTAAGAGCATTAATATCCGTAGGAACTAGGAATAGGCAGTAAGGACTAAAGCTAAAGGGCAGCGCTACATTAACAGCGCGGAGAATAGTTAATAGAGGCAAGGAAAGCAACGTAGTAGAGGCAGGAAAGGATATACGATTATTTAGTCTCGGGGTCGTCTAGCTATAATTCTAGGCAGTCTTTATCGCTAGACTAGTTAGGTTCCTCGGAGTTAGAGTTAGATAGCTAGAAGTCTAGTTTACTATTAGAATCGGAATCAATATCGGAAACGCTCTATATATAGTTAATCCGTATATAACTCTCCCTTTCTTCTTAAGTTATTCCTAATAGCTTACTAAGACGAATCTAGGGATAGGTATAGTTCTTAGGCAGAATAGGATCTAGAATAGCGGTAGGATCCTCCTCCCGATAGGCGTCTAAGGACAGTAGAGGGTCTATAGAGGCACTAACTTCCTCCTCGGTCGGCGGAGGGCGGGCAGGTTCTCGTAACTTAACGATCTTCTTTAGATTAGCCCGAGGGTAAGTGTACTTTAAGGTAGCACTATCTAGCTCCTAAAGAAGGTATACGGAACCCGAGTAAAGGACCTCCTTTACTCTATAAGGACCCTTCTACTTAAAGGCTAGCTTATAGGAGTAACTATACTCTAGTTCGGACCGGTATAGAAGGACTATATCGCTAACCTTTAGAGGTTCCTAATCAATAGCATTATAGTTATTAAAATACTGCTTAGCCTCTTCCCGAAGCCGACGTTGTCGAGCAAGACTCTCTTAAGAAGTCGTAGTTATATCCTTAAGAGCCTTAGCCCGTAGGGCAAGAAGATCTACTCTAGTACGAATAGACCCCTAATCGTAAACGCTATACGTGCGGTAGGACAATTTAATAGGAAGAACGGCGTCCCTCCTAATTATAAGTTCCGCTAGTATAAGTCTAGTCGTATCGACAATAGTAGTTCGGTCCGCCTAGAGAAGGGCTAGGACGCGGGTAGAAATAGGAACTAATCTGTCGCTACTATTAGTTATCTTAGACAGGGCATTAATTAACGACCGATAGCCGCGCTTAATAATAGCATTCGACTAGGGATAGTACGGGGAGATGCGAACGTTCTTAGCCCCGTACGAAACAAGTAGCGCTTAAACCTCCTTAGCTATATTATTCGTAGCGTTGTCTAAGATAACCTCGTAAGGTGTTCCCTAGCGGCAAAACAGATCCTTAAATAGGAAGGTAGCTATATTACGGGTATTAATAGCACCGTAACCCTTATAGAAATAATAGGCCTCTAGCTATCGAGAAAGACCCTCTCGAATAATATATAGGCTATTATTGCGGCTAAGATAGACCCTATCGCTATACTACCGCTCCCTAACTAACTAGGTAGTAGGGATACGCAGTTCTCTTAGACGTCGGTAGCTATTCCTAAAGTTGCACTTAGGACAGCTCTTATAGTAGCGGGAGATATTAGCCTATACGCCGTCCTACTAGTAGCGACGACGAAGGACATCGAAGGTGCCCTCTGCCGCCCGGTAGCCGAGCTTATCGTAAATAGAACGAAGGATTTCCTATCGGGCTACTAGATCGTTAATAATACGCTAGAGCGGTGTATTAATTATAGCCTATCGCTAAAGGATGCGATCTTTAATAAGGAACCTCCGAGAATAGCGAATAATACGACGGTATTAACTCTTTAACAAACTAGGAGCTCTCTTCGTATAGGTAAGGAAGTAGGCGATATTATAGGAGTCGTCGGAGTAGACCCTATTAAGGATATTATCCCTGCCTAGTTCGTCCGCCTTAGCATCGTCCTAGCCCTCGTTGTTAGTAGTAGGGTCTTCGTTAGTCTAGTTAGTAGGTTAGTCGTCGGTAGTAGGCCTAGTAATTACCGGCATAGCATTAATATAGAAGGCAGTAAAGAAGGTGCGGTTAATAACCGCGTCGATATCCTCTTCTTCTATTATCTCGGCGATGTCCTCTTCTATAGTAGGCCTTCTAGAAAGGCTATCCGGTCTAGTGTGCTTCTTACTAGGAATATAGAAGACGTCGAAATTAAACAAATAGATCTAGGCAACCTACCGGGCTATCGTAGAGTTAGGTAGGTCGGAGGCTGTACGGTTAAGTTAATAGACTAGCGTCTAAGCGTCGACTTCTAGGCGAAAGAACACTCTAAAGAGCTAAGGTCGGAACTTCTTAAGAGCCTTATAGACACTAAGGTACTCTCGCTTGCTAGTATCGTATTAGGCCTCGATAGGTTTCTATAGACCGGACTCGTACCGGATAGGGTAACGTAAGGAGGGCTCCTTACGATTATACTATATTAGTATCTCGCTATAGCCTTCCCTACTCGAGTCGATAGCAATAATTAGCAGACCTGCGCCTTCCGAGTAGTTAATAGAGGTAAGCGTAGGCGCGCTAACAAGTGCCTTAGTAACCTTGTCCTTAGCGGCTTAGTATACGGAGGTCTATTTAAACTCTGCATCCTTCTTAAGCAAGGCGTATAGAGGCTTATATACTAACGCAAAGTTTTCGACCTAGATACAGAAGTAGGAGACTACTCTAAGCTAGATCCGGACATCTTTCTAATAGGTAGGGTCTAGCTAGGACACAATCTTTAGGACCCGTACATTATTAGGATAACGGCCGTTCTTATTAGTAACAAACCCGACAATATTTATACGCTTGTATAGGAGCTAAAGCTTCTCCCTATATACCGTTAGGTTGGCTCGCTCTAGGTCGTAGAGGACACTATCGAGGTTCTAAATGTATTCGAAAAAGAACCTATAGATACTAGGCTCTACTTCTTTATTATCGTACCTAGTTTTAGGGCCCTTAATACCGATATCGTCGAGGAAAGGCATCGCTATATAGGAGATATAGGCCGCGAGGACTTGGTTTATAATGCGAACGAACTAGGCTACGGAGTTAGTTGCCCCTTAGGGAAGGGTAGTTTGCCTATATAGCCTAAGAGGTGTCTCGAAACTAGTAAGGTCCCGGCTATTAGGGTAGAGAGGTATCTAGTCGTAGCCCGAGAATATATTAACTAGCGAGGCTACTATATAGTTAGCAAAGGCTTCTAAGAACCTATTAGTCTCCGGAGGAAGATTAGTATCTCTAATCGTAACTGCGTTAAACTTCTAGGTAGCGTTAATTAGCCGATACTTCTTTAGCTCCCTAGGAGCTGTCTTCTTCTAAACTAGGAAGTATAGATTGCGATACGAGGCATAGGAAGGCTCTAAGGTACTAGCCTTTATACGCTGCCGTATTATGTCCTTAACTATACCTCTTAGGCTTAGGTTTAGCTCAAACCCTAGGTAAGCCTAAGGCTTATACTCGATCGTTCGGATCCTCTATAGAGGGGCAACCTCCGGGTTAATCCTGCCTAGATGCGTAAAGTTATATACTAATACGGCTTCGCGGTTGTATAGAAGCTCGTATAGCAAATCTAGTTTAAGATCCGAAAGCTCGATACTAGGTTTAATATTCGCTAGTCTCTCCGGCGTTAGCCTCGATCCCCTAGGAATAGCGGAGAACTTTTTAGTAATATACCTCTAGTCGTATAGAGTATCCCTAGGTGTTAATATCGCTTCGCGGTTAAGGCACTTTCGTCGCTAGTTAGGATTTCCGCTAGGATTAGACCTATCGGTTATATATACGCTGCCCTTTACGGGCTTAATCTTGTTAGCTACCCTCTTATATAGGGTATATATACTAACCGCTTATAATACCCGAGCCCTTTCTCTTTAACGTTAGGCCCGGAGATTAGCGTAATAGAATAGCGCGTAAACTTTATCGGAAGTCTCCTTAAGTTAGTAGGTATATAGCTAGTAATCCTAATTTATAATTCCGGCGAAAACGTTAGATTCCTAATAATACCCCCGAGGTATTATTCGATCGGCGCTCTAATTAGTTAGTTCGGATTCGGGCTCGGGTAGATCCGCTTCCGGCGGCGATGCCTACGATAGCATTATTACCGAGATTCGTATACTAGGTAGTCGTTATACTATTATGCTCGCTGTCGCTTCGAGCATTCGTCTCCTTAGTATAGAGCCTAGAAACTAGCCTTGTCGTACGGAGCGGCGTACCTCTAGATATAACCTATTTAAGCTATATTAACTTATAGCGTAGATTGCCGGTCTTATAACCGCGCTATAGCGTTTCCCGAAGAGCGTTTAGAAGTAGCAAGGATATCCTCGTAGGATTTGTAGCTAGTGTTTCCGATATAACTAGTAAACACGACTCGGTTGCCCTTCTAGTTAGCGATAGTTCCTTCCTAGGAGCTATCGTCGTAGTTGCGCTAGACACCCCGGGTTATACGAGACTATAGACGACCTAGAATAATTAGCGTGTTCGGGTTAGCGGCAATCTAGAAGGTAAAGGAAAAGCATATACCGAAAGCGTCTACTATAACATTGTAGCAGGCACCTACTAGCGTAACCTCCCTATTTACTCCCTATATACTAAGGGAAATATCTCTATTTATTAGCAGTCGGAGCTGTTTAGCCTAGCGCTTACTTATAATAAGTGACTCTAAACTATTATTAAGTATTACTAGCAACTGCTAACTATAGCTTCCGATAGTAACTTAAATATAGATAGCGGGAACGACGGTAAAGGAACGGGTAACTGCGGAAAGGTCTATATTATTAGGGATAGAGTAAAGTTCCTTAGGTCGAGGAGGTCCTACTCGACTAATTTATTAGCTAGTAAATCGGACAGCCTTAATAGAAACTAAAACCGAAGCAGGGTCGGTATTATTATTATCCCCTCGGCCTATCTCCTTAATCCCCTCTTCGTTAGCATTATCGATAGTCTCCTAGCTCTCGTAGGTTACTAATTCGCCTTCTACTAACTCCTAGGCCCCTAAAAATTCAGAAAGGAACTATAGGGAAGAGACGTCGATATAGTCCTCTTACCCCTATTTACGTCGGAGGGCTACAAGGTCTTTTATAAAGGTAGCATCGTTAGGAATCCGGCTCTAGAACAGGTTAGTAGGCAAGCCGTATACTAGAAGCTCTCCTATAGACACGTTAGACTTAAGGTCTAGAAACTATAAAGCCTAGAAGAGAGCATTTGCCTTTATATCGTAGGAGTTAGTAGGCCCGGCACTATACTTCTTTATATACCTATTAAAGCGAAAGCTCTTTAGGTCGGCTAACTTTCGTTTATAGGCCGGCGGGTTAGCTAGGCCTAGGGTACTACTAAGGTCGGTAGTATTATCCTCTATATCGATATCCGGAGTCTCTAGGACCTCCGGAGAGGCTATACTAGCTCGGGTTGTACGGTCTTCGGCTGTCTAGAGTGTCTTAGTCTTAGCGACTAATTCTCGCTGTTTCTTAGCCTTATTAGCTGCCTGCTTCTTAAGTATCCTAGTAGGGGCTACCGTACTAGGGCGGGTAGGGTTCTACGGGCTCTTACCCTTGCCCTAGGACTAGGTTTAGGACGACTAAGTTTAGGACCTTATAGTAGCGTAGACATCTACGCTGTTCTTAGTAACCGCGTAAATATTAGTAACTGCGTCCGGGTCCTAAGAAACAAAGTTGACTTTAATAGGCTTAGTAGTACCGTTACTACTCCGCTCCTTAACCTGTTTTGCCCTAACCTTCTAAGTTTCTCGTTTAGTAATAGCGGCGAGGATACTGTTCCTAGTGTCCTTAAACTCGATCTTGCTACTATACTTCTTCTCTAGAAGACTCCTAAGTTAAGGTAGCTTCGGGGCTCTACGATCCTACTCGAAGTTAATCTTGTCGCCGGTATCGGTATAGTAGAACCGACTATTTACTTATATAACGAGCTTCCTCTTAAGAAGCTCCTTCTAGATAGGGTAGTCTAATTAAACATATTTAAAACCGCCGTATATCTAGTACTTGCTATCTAAGTTAGAATAGATCTTCCGTATAGCGTAGACGTTAACTAAAGGGGCCTTAGGGTAGTTAGGATTAGAGACCTAGTAGACTAGTAGTATATCCTTTAGTATACTAGTATTAAGGACCTCCCTAACTCGCTATAGTGCTTTCGCATTAAGGTTGAGCTAGGCTAGGGATTTAGCCAAGTCCGCAACGTCCTAAGAATGCTTAGTAATAGTAGGAGTTACGGTACTAGAACTACTTTGCGATTTAGGAAGAAACTTAGGCCCTCTAGTTCCCGAGGTATCGTTCCTTACCTAGGCTAGGTTATTCCGGTCCTCGCTATAAATAAACTTCTTTATATCGGCGGAGCTGTTAATGTCGTCCTTAATAGTCTCTAGGACCTCTTTATACTTCCTAAAGGTCTCGGGATTAGCTTCGCTAAGCTTATAGCGACGGAAGACACGCTTAGCCGTAGACTACGGCAGCCCTTTAAGGAGTAGCCTCGTTCTCTAAGAATTCTCGAGGTCCTACTAGTCGATACCGTCCGCTAACTTAACAAACTCGCGGACGTACTCCTTTAGGTCGTTATCTTCGGTACGCCTCTCTATATAGAGGTTCTTAAGCTACGTACGACTACCTTTAATGCGACGGCTGTCGCGATCCCGATACTCCCTTATAAAGGCCTGCTTAAAGACCTCCTAGTCGGCATTAGACTTGTCGTCCTTTTCTAGGTAGCTAACTAGGGTTCTAAAGGTTCGGTAAAGCTTAGTAATAGTAGTCCTCGTAAGGGACCGGACCTTGTACTAGTCCGACTCCTCTTCGAGTCCGTACTTAGCTAAGTTGTCCTTAAAGCGTTCTACGTGCGCCGTAGCGTTCTACCCTTTAAACAAAGGGTTTCTACTGCTTCCTAGCTCTAGCGGGCGACGCCTATTCTAACGGAGAAGGTTAGTTTGCCCTTGAATTATCTTTATAACGATATTATAGAGAGCCTCGGGCGTAGAAGGCTCGATAGCCCCTAGGTCGACGGCGCTTATAACAACTAGTCGTCGCCTAATTTCTTCGTTAATAGGGTCCGGTAGGTTATTAGATTCCGAAGATTCCGCTAACTCGTAATACTCGCTTTCGCTAGAGCTTATTCGATTGTTATAAAGTAGTTAAAATAAAATGTTATAGGAAAGTGTTTTTAGTATATATTATAGGTTTGTTTCGATATTGCTATACGAGAAAATAGTGTACTAGGCTATTTTATTGCTATACGAGAAAATAGTGTACTAGGCTATTTTCTTCTAATATTACCCCCGGGGTAGCATTAGAGCTTAGCCTCCTAGGGGTCGCCTAGACACCCCTAGGAGCTTTAATTTAGTAATTTTAGACAAAAGCCGCTCGGAGGAAGGAACTACAATCTCTATTCATACCTAGATCCTAGAAACTAGCTACTTTACTAACTATCGTTATCTCCTTTAGCTAGGCGGGAGAGCGGGGACCTTCTTTTTCTAGTAGAAGGCTAAGTACTATCCGAACGAAGCAGCGAATCCCGAAACAATCTACCTAGTTAATAGGGGAACTGTCTAGGCATCCGACCTATAATCTAGAAATTGCTATCGTATAGATAGTCTTAGCAAACTAAGCAAGGCCGATAGGTAATTAGTCTATCTCCTCCTTAGGTAGGGCTTATCTCGAGCAAGCGGTACTAAATAGGTCTTCGACCCGGAGCCGAGTCCTTAGAAGCTAGCTATAGTTATAAACTAGGCCCTAAGCTGTAATAGTCCTAAGGGTTTGTAGCTTTTCGGGGTTAAAGCGATGCCCTCGTTAAGAGGTTTCTCTACTTGTCGTAACGGCCCCTTAAGATACTTCGGTATCGTCCGTATCGTAGGCTCTTATCGTGCCCTCGCTTTAGTTATAGCTATTCGTACCTAGAGACCACCTTTAATATACCCGAACCTGTTAGATATAAAGAGATAGCCCTACCTTCGGCTCTAATAAAGGACGAAAACTAACACTACTACTACTACTAGTAGTAATAGTATAGGCAACCGAGGGTAATATAACCTATAGCAATATAGGCAGCTATGTTTAGTAAGATAGGATAACGAGACTGCCGCTTAGGCTAATAACTAGAGCCCTACAATATAGGCATTATAGAAGTGTAATATAAACAATATACTATACGAGGTTAGTACTCTATCTACTCTATAGAAGGAGGCCTCTTATATAGGCTTAAAACTAGCCTATAGGTGTAGGGCCGGTTACTAGCTAATACTGCTTATATAGCGGCTTTAGCACTCGTTTGCGGCCTAGTTTGTTTAAGTCCTTTATGTACGGTACGCTAAATAGCTCGTATATATTACGGATCTTGTCTATATACCGCCTAGATAGGTTTAACTATAGAGCGAGCTTATTGTTCGATAAAGAGGTAGTATTAAAGAGCTAGAGAAGTTCCTAGGTCTGCTAAATAGGTAGCCTTGCTATAGTAACTAGGCTAAATAAGCAAACAACTCCTAGGACTCGCTATACCGCTAGAAAACGCGACAATATATAATTAAAGAGGTAGAAGAACTTATTCGATGCTAGAGAGGCTATATATACTCTTCTATACCTAATTTCCTTACTAATTTAGGCGGCAAACCTAGGTTATACGAAGCACTATATACGAGGTGCGTACGGCGGCAGTTCTACGGGTTAGTACGACATTTCGCACTTTATAATAACAATCTAGGTAACCTAATTACAGACGAGCAAGTGTCGCGCCGATAGCGCTTTTAGAGTGCGACTCTCCTTAGCGCTAATGCGATAAGGCATCGCGAAAGCCGAGGATAGTAAATATACGGACAGCTACGGATCGTTAAGATTATCGCTTCTCCGCCTATGTAGGTCAACTTAAGGGTTTTAATGCAGCGACCCGCAGTCGTCTAAGAGCCTCTTCTTTGCGAGGGCAAACCACGTGCAAGAAGGGCTTTGGACATTTCGATACTAGAGGCTCCAAGAGATGGAGATGTGCTCTGGCAACGGCTAAAGCGGGAATGGCACATATAGGAAGCCTTCGAAATCTCCGACTACAGCTCCTGGGACCTCACTCGGACTTCACAGCATCTATTCTATCGCCACTCTCAAACGCAGGCAAAATGTTCACCAAGCTTCTCACATTGGCATTCGCTGCCACATCTCTCGCGACTGCCCTTCCCCAAAGCGGTGATCCCGTCGACTATGGTCCCATCTCCGGACCATATTTGCCCAATGGCACCGGTCCAGGTCAATGCACCAGCGACTATCGTCTCCGAGGAGCAAAGCAAATCATCTTCGCCTACAATCTCGTAGAACCGGGAGAGTCTGCAGAGGCATTCCAGAGATTGCCATTGAAAGACGATTGCCATACCTACATGTAAGTCCACATATCCCAACGACAGACACTTTTCGATCCTGAGCTAGAATAACATACCTACCTAGCAACCCCAACGGCGGTCCCGCAATCCCCGTCGCCATAGACCGAACAACAACCTACGACTTCGCTCTGGGCACCCGCCAGCTCTTCTCACGAGTCACCGGTCTGTACACAGACTACAACAACGGCACAACCATCATTCACACCAACGTTACTCTCGGTGTGCTGCACAGTGTCGCGATCCCAGTCACGTTCTATGCCGACGTCTACTTGTTCTATGACCTTGCGGACTGCTTGATGCAGAAAATCCAAGCTTTTGCAACGATTCCCACTCAAGTTGGAGGTGTGGAGATTTCGCCCCCGATTCTTCCGCAGATGTTGGCGGCTTCGGATTTGTATAGGGGGGTTTCGATGGATCAGCTTCCGCAGGCGTGAGAGGGGAATTTTGAGGAGTTGGTGGGTGAGGAGTTGGGGGGGGGGGGGGGGGGGGGTTCCTACGAAGAAGTGATGTTTTGTGATCTAAGTAGGATTCAATGGGATTCTTGTGCAACTGATCTTGGATTTATGTTACATCGAATGCAGGATATGCACAACTACCAGCCGGCCGCTCCGGAGGATCTTGCCCGTCCCAATATGCGCTGTGGAGCTCCCAGAGAACTTCGAAAATGATGATCTCAAAGATATGGTCGCGAAGCTCACGAGCAGTACTAAGCATCATCGGCGCTCTAGCTCTGGCGTAAGCAGCTCTGATTTCGAGCAACTGGAAACGACACGGCTATGAACTACATGCAGGTGTAAGTGTTCTCTTTCCCGAAGACCTACAACTCTTTTGTATGGATACTGGTAACAGCACTAACGGACTACTCGGGTTCATTCCGGATAGATCTCTCGTGTCTTGCTTCGACGAGGCTGCGTTTCTGGCATAGACATTTCAAGAACGAACGTTCGTGCTCGAAGGTCTTTCCCCGGATGTCCTCCCGCACAGCCTTGGCCACAGCATGCTACCTCGATGAGGCTTTGTCTCACCCTAAGACATTCGGCTGTCGAGTAACAGCCTCATACCGTCTCTGTGTTTCTGCGGCTTTGTCTCGTTTCATGCGTCTTTACTCACTCGTGAACAATAGCCTTGTTTACGAAACAGCGAAGCTTTCACTTGGCCCTCACCACCTAACACTCGAGGTGAACAGAAATGCCTTCCACGTCCAGGAAGTCTATAAGAAGCTCGATTCCCCTGCCCAAGGCAAGATCATCTCCATACATAGCTAAAAGCAACTCGGGAAGATAGACCAATACCACAGATCTCAGAACATCCCGAGTAACCCGATAAACACCGAGAAGAATTCAGAAATCCAACCAAAAGCAGCAAATCTTGGACATCATGTCTGGTCAAGGTTTCGACAACACTTCCAACTACAACTTCGACCAGGTCGACCCAGACTTGCTCGAGGCCGCGAACGCATTGGACGAGCATGGTATTCCATGGAACCTAGACTACTGTCTCTTTTGCAACGAGCCACGCCTTGGACCACATGCCGCCGACTGCCCTCTGCAACAACAACACCCAGCACAGATCCCAAACCATGCATATATTGGCGTGCAATCGTACGGAGACACTCAAGGCATGATTGCCACACCTACCCCAGTCCGAACGGGTGATATGCCCGCTGAGGAGGTTCGGGATGCTTACGCTCCTCCCACTCAAAGCGAAGAAAACTTGATGCAACCGTTAGGACCAGTCAGGTTGAACCCCTACAGCTTTGGTCAGCAGCCGCCGAGTCTGGCAGCTCCCATGTTTACATCACCACTGCAGTATGCTTCAACACCGCAACCACTACCCACCACACCTGTTCCTCCCGATCAAATCGCATACACCGGCTACTTCAAGTCCTTTGCCGAAGCCCAATCCGCCCTCCAACCCCAGCAAACCGACCCAATCCTGTCCCTCAACATCCCAAACGACGACTGGCAACAAATCAAGACCCCCAACATCTTCCACACCTACGCCTCCCGTCTCCTCTCCGCAATCCAACAAATCCCAACCTCAGCCCCAAAACTCCTCACCTCTGACTTCGCACGCCAATACTACTTCGACCACCAATCCAACACCTTAACCAGCATCCTCAACGCCCTAAAATCCAACCCCATTGTCGCCGAAGCTAGGATCCTCGTGTGTCTTCAAGAAGTACTCGACATTCATGAATTCGGTCTTCCCGCTTCCGTCCTCAATCGCACGAGTTATAAACAAGGGTATAAAATCGAAGGGGGCATGCTTTGCTCCGAACGTTTGGAGAGAGTCATTTACGGAGCCTTGAACGACAAATACATCGCCCACGATATTCTCTCGGGACTCAATGTCAAAGACTACGTGAGAAGTCCGAACCGGTTTTTACAGAGGAAGCAGGAGAATTGTAGGGTTAATTCTAAGAAGGCGCTGGATAAGAAGACTTTGGATCTCAGTATGGGGAGGCAGGATGAGAGGAAGGGGAAGGGGAAGGTTGAGATTAGGAAGAAGAATAGTGTTGCGACTAAGGGGAGAGGGGAGAGGAGGACTGAGTTGTTGGGGGAGCAGATTCCACTTCCGGATTTTGCGACGGTGTTTACGCCGAATGAGGATGTTGCGACGCCGGATACGATGGTTGCTGCTACCCCGAACTCCAATGCTGATATCGACTTTGCTGGACAGGGCGATGTGAAGATGGAAGAAGGGTAGGGGGTCTTGAGCTGGTCCTAGGCAAGAAATTGGGGGGTTTGAAATTCGCTGTACGGCGTTGAAGGCTGAGCATTGAAAGGCATAAGATGGACAAGGATTGCATTGGGACGGGACGGGAGATCTAGGTAGGTAGGACGAGTTGTTTGGGAATTTGAGACTGAATTTGAGACACGAGTAGAACATACATGTCCCTGTCGGCAAACTACAACGAGCCCCGAAGGAAACGAATAATGACTGGAAATCTCACAGTCTCGAAGCTCACTTCAATGCCGAAGACCATCATGGTCAACGGAAATTAATCTCTTGAGTCGAGAGTCTAACGCTATGCACGATCAATCCAAGCCCTTAATCATACAATAACCAGAACGCAAAACAGTTCATAGTAGGCGAGTCATTACCGCCTCCAATATATGCAACGCTAATGCTCACTCGCGCTTCTAAAGCCAAAAAACCACCTCCGATACCAATTTTCCAGCTCACTGCTCCGGCTCGCTCTCGTAAACAATCGCCTCGAAATTCGGGTCCGTCACATCATTCAATCTGCCTCCTCGTCTTGGAGTCTGTCTGCTCTCATCGGCCTGAGCTCCTGGTTCCGGGTAGACATCGCCAATTCTCGATTGAGATGGTGTCTGTCCTGTGGTGCTTGGAGCAAGTGGTGTAGAGTTGATAGAGCTTTGGTGTGTCTGAGCTGCTCGACGTGGAGAAGTGCCAGAGGAGGACTGACGGATAGTGTCCGGCTTGCTCACACGGCCACTTCGCACGCGTTCGCTTCCGCTAGCAGAATGCATGCTTGATGTACTCAATCCAACGTCGTTGGCGTTGGAGACTTGCCTCAATGGAGTCGGATTGATTGGCGCTGATAGCAGTGATGGGCGACTTGCTGTCGTGTGGGATGGAATCAGAGGCATCGCCTCTGTTGCTGCTGAGTGTGCATTCTGCCTGTTGGTACGGTGGATCGTACCACGGCCTTCTCTCATTGGATCTGCAATCGAGCCAACACCATAAGCTTCGGGATCCTCAGTCACCAGACTTCTAAGTGAGTTTGGTAGTCGATTCGCCGTGAAGCCAAAGTGCAGATTGATATCTGAATCGGCATTGTCATCCTCAAGATCCCCAAACATCTCACCGCCAGCTGAGTCGTTTTCCAACTCGGCAAGGAGCCACTCGATGGTTGGTCGTCGCAACGCCGGGGCATCGCGAAGGTATGAGGAGACACCTTCGAGATGAGGCTGGGCTCCAGCATCTCGTGCCAACTCTACACGCCGCAGGATAGTGTCAATTGGGTCGGCGGCCGGGTGGAGGCGAACGTGATCTTGCTGAATGACTCGCTCGTGCGAGTAGAGGGCGTCTTCGGAAATCCATCTGGCGTTTCCGTCTGCATCGTCGAAAAGGCGTACCGCTTGATCCACAGGGAATCTTAGCAGGTGGGCGTGCTCCTGCGGCGGCCGTGACAGGTGTGCATCCGCGGGCGGAGTCGTGCGCAGCTCGGTCAGGAAGATCCTGCCGTAGAAAAGCGTGTAGTCTTCCTCGGGCGTGTATCTTGTCGCGTATGGATCGCCGACTTGAGCGACTCCCTGAGCAGGAGTGACCTCTGCATTCTGTTCCTGGCTCGAGTTCTCCTCAGCGGTCCTGTGTGCTTCTGGTCGGCGCGTCATCCTGATTGCGTTGTTGCAGGGCGAAGAGTATGGCTGCAGTTTGGACGGGCTGGCGACTGTGTATAAGAACAAGATATGTCGAAAGCGCGCTTTGAAGAAGTCGAGGGTGCGGAAGCTCGAAAATCCACAGGCAACCGCTTAAGTCATCATTCACTTTCACTCGGAAAGTCTTGGCAATGCCAAGAACTGCTTGTGACAGCCGCCCAAGCATGCATTTTCGGCCAGACGACATGCTAGGCCTTGGTCGAATGAATGCATCTGGTGTCTCAAGAGGTAATACAAGGCTATCGTCGAATATATACATTGAGTAAGCACGAAAGTACACGATCAACCAGCGGTATTGATGGAGAGGGTTCTGAGGAATTGAAGGAGATTTAAGAAATTGGCAAGGTTAGAGCTACCCCGACACATATCTAGGTCTTCCAAACTCTCAAAGAAGCTATGAGGCAAACTGGAGTTGTCGGTCACAAGAAGCAGAAATGTTTGCTGCCCTTCTTTGAGCAGTCTCAGAAGTACTGGGCAGCATATGCAGCTGTTCCAGACGACCCCTGGCATCGATATGGAAATGGACCAAGACGATACCTGCGGTCTTGCGATGGCAGAGCCAAGTCAGCCATTGCTGCACATACTGACCTCGGTCCGCCACAAAGGCATGTAATGAAAAGAGACGACAAAGAAGAGTCTCTTCGAAACAATGGCTCAGGTCAACTCCTCGTGCATCAGATGCAACGACAGCCACGTTCCTCTTGGCATCAGTAGCATAGCTCTGCTGATTAGTCTCTTCAAGCGAGCGATGCATATCCAAGGCAGGCAACCTCTCAGCTTCAGGACTGTTAGAAGTACGACAAGAACTATCCCGGGACAGAACTTACTCTATTCATGCAGTGCTTCATACTGCACGACTCTTGGAACAGTTCTTGGCTTGAACGCCATCACGACAACGAAGAGCTGACTTATTAATCGCTTAGCGTAAAGCTACATCCGGAGAACATTGCAGCATTTGTGTGTTTTGCTATTTTTCACACCACTATCGCAGCCATAGAACGCCGCGCTGGTTCTGAAGAAGACACCAGCACGGATTCTTCAGCAGCTAACCCCTATTACCGAGAAGTATTGCCACGGTGAAGTTTGATCGATATCAACGTAGCTGTCACATAGGACTATCTCCATTACATGAAACCTCATGCAAGTGTTTGATCATGATATGCATGGCTTGAAAGTTAGGAACCCCTGAGAATAGAATTGGTGAGGTTGTTCAACCAAGCACTTAACAGCCTTGTCGGCTCCCGTTCCTGCAACCCTTGGCTTTTAAAACGTCGAACGAAGGTACGCGCAAGTACCGAGCAGCATTCATGAGAGCGGAATTTCATTCTGAAGAGCCTTCTCCTGATATACCGTTGCTCACTCACGATAATCCCTCAGTGCTCAGTGACAGATGCTTTAAAAGCCGAATACGTCTGACGAATTGAATGCTGAGTACAAAGCTCTACTCAGAGACCTGCGATTTCTCAGGACCTTAGGTGGACTCCACTTCTCTCAAGGCGTCCACTACACTCCAAAAATCTCATATCATTGATATAGCATCGGTAGGTCCGACCAAGCCTTTGCTTGCTTGAAGGGGGCATAGCTGGAGAGCTTTGCTAGCACAGTCCCGGCAAAGATGGGCGAGCGAATCTCTCACAGCTCTCTTATCGCTTTGCAACTCTGCAAAGCACAGATGCCACAGCTATCATTGCCTGGATCACGCTACTCTGGGCTCTTGCGAAGCTCAACGAAGTGGATAACGTGTCTTGCCTGGCGTGAAGGATCCATCTTCTCACAGCCTGATTGCTGTGCGTCAGCTCTGACCTAGACATCTGTCAGTATTTCATATGCCTGGTAGGTCATTTGCGAGACAGTCATTACATCCGAAGAGCTTCAAAGATATTTCAAACCCCCGGAGAATTTGTGCTGATGATCTTGTATTGTCACTTCGAGTTTTCTCGCAACCATAGCCTGATCGTGTATAGCTATGAGTCTGACCGTGGAAACTTAGCAAAACTGATGGCCCATGAGTTTCAAACGATTTTGAATTCAAGATAGATACTACATAACCTCCACGTCGTATCGAATAGGGCTTGTTCCAGAATTCAATTGAACCATGGAAATCGTTAACCGCTATATCAATTGCTCAATTCAGTTGTACGATGCGAGCTAATGCTGGGAAACAACGATATTATTGAGACAATTCACAGTCTCACCAACCAGCTCTTCTATAACTACCTTGGTATATCAGGAATTGATCGAAACGGTGACCGCTTGGAGCCTATCCGATGCTGCGAGATCGGGACAGAGAGACTCCTCACCAACTTAAAACTTTAGAGAGGAGCAGACGCTTCGTGACTTGAATCTTGAGAGAACTATACAACGCTCAAAGTATATCACATTGGAATGCAGTGCTCTTAATTCATGTGAAGCGCCTTAGTCCAACTTCTGGATGATTCCGAGCCAAGCCCAGCTTCTCTGCTTACTCGTATCTGTCCTCATCGAAGAACTCTCCAGGAGCGTCCTCGTCCTCTTCCGCTGGAAATTCGTCATCGAACTCTCCGTCGTCGTCGTCGAAAACGTCACCCTCATCGTAGACACCGTCGCTGGCGGCTCTGTCACTCAAGGAGTTTCCGCCAATCGAGTTTTCGGCCGCAGTGCTTGTCGTGGTAGCTCCGGCCGCCATAGCAATAGCAAGACCTCCACGACTCCAGAAGTTCTCGAGGAAGTTATTCAGCTCCGTTGAGGTCCTTGGAACTGGCCCATTTGGGGCAATTGGTGCAATCCGGTCCAGAGCTTCCTGAGGCTCTCTCGCAATCTGGTCGGCCGTGCCATTCTCCAGCCGCTTTCGATGCTTTTCCACGAACTCATCGTAGCGATCCTTGCCTCGAGCAGAAGATCTTGGACCGCGCTTCTGTTTAGCGCCTCGTGCGCTACCTTGGCGAGTCTTGGTCACTCGCCCTCGAGATGTTTTAGTGCCACTGGAGTTGCCTTTACCACTGCCTCGCTTATCATGCGGTGCTGGAGTTGGGGTGGGCATTTGTGGCTCCCAGTCGTCTTCTTCGTCGAGATTGAAAGCGTGAGGAGCAGAACGCATATACCTGGGAATATCACCGCCACGAGCTCGACCATTATTGGCTACTGGCAGACTGTTTGAGAGTCCGTAATGTCCTTGTAATCCTATGTCTGCTTGAGTGAATGGCAGTGGCAGCTGTCCAGGTGAAGTGTACGCACACTCACTGGCAGTATACCCAAAGTCAGTTCTCAGCGGCCAGGCGCTATCTGGCTGGGTTTGCTCTTGGCCAGACCTCAAGGTATAGTTGATAGGATATCCTGGTGGAGCCCGATAGCCCTCGCCTGAAACATGCTGAGTATTTTGGACGTTTTCCGCTGGTTGCTGGGTCGCAGATGTCCAGCCCAGAGCATCAAGTGAGTAAGCCGAGCCATTTTGCGTGAATCGAGTGGGCAGATTGGTTGCATGATCAATAGGCTGGTTGGCCCTCGACGCTGATTGTGATCCAGATGTTGTCGAAGATGTCTGCTGAGATCTGGGAAACCCATTACCATAGTCAACCCAGAAGACTGGTCGGGTACGCGCATCAGCCAGTATCTCAGCCATCGGAGGAGCCGCTGAATGCAGTTCTGGCAGCGGTTCCGCGCCTTCTGCTCCACGAGCGAATTGCTCTTCGGCGTAGAGCAGAGCATCGCGAGGAATCCATTGCGCCCCGCCGTCGTATGGGTTGTCTGGCAAACGGACGGCGAGGTCCGCTGGGAAGTCTAAGGCATGGCCGACAAGGGGATGGCTGAGGGATGGGTGTTGTGCTGGGGTGAATCTAATGCTGAAGGCGATGGATGGATGATGCCAGAGCTTCAGGTCTTCTTCAACCCTCTTGGAATGTTCTTCTGCCATGGCACTGTGGAACTGTTAGTCGCTACTCATGCTTAGCAGTGCTACAAACTTGCTGTGTAGGCAGTATGTATGCGAAGCTTGGTCTATGGTCTCGGTCGATGCAAAGGATGTTATGGAAGAATTAGAAGCTGATGCGTCTTGAAATAATATTCGAACTTGGAAGGCAAGACGCACAGACTCAGTTGTCTCAATGCCGTCCCACTTTTCTGTTACAGCGGCGCCAAGAATTGGCTTGTGACAATAGGAGTGCTTCACTGAAGTGTCTATTAAAGTCCACGGACCCATTCATGTTCACTTCGAAGCACCTGACAGGTCTGTCATGTGCATTTTAAATCGCGTGAAAGCAGTGATTCACTCCATGTCGGAAGGAACGCTCCGCGCTCTTGTTGTCCAGTTGCTTGGCCACCCAAGGGATGTCGATGTCTTCCAAGATACTTAGTTGTATTCACGCATGACATCAACACCATACAGCTGCTTTGAATGGTCGGTATAATATACTGGGAGATGTATATACAGAGGTGATTGTTGTAAAAAGCGACGCCGCTTCTAACCCTAAGTTAGAAGTAGCTTATACAACTCTATCGTACAACAGTGATAGCTTCCTTGCTTTCCTGCAATTGTGTGACGAAGATGCGGCAGAAGAGATACAGCGTCGACGTGCGCTTGCACTATTGCCTCTAGACAACGTCCATGGACCATCATTGGTGTATTTGGTTTTAATATGATGGATTGTGCAACGTCCTGTGGTTTGTTAATGGTGATTTGCTTCGTGGTGCAAAAGCTCCCAAAGGGAGCATTCTTGCGCGCTTTCACAATGGCTCTTTGACGATGTATAACAAACCGTGTTTCAAAGGCTCGTCGCTTTGTCTAGTAGACTAAGACGGCAACAACTGTTCCGCCGTCCCGAGTTGTAGATGCAGTATGGGACAAGACTGTATCACGGTCGTCCAAGCAAAAGCAAACTTTTGCTGTATACATCTTCTTCCCTTCAGCACACTTATTTCGGATGAACCATCCCCTGGCGGTAATTACTTCTCCTCTTCTTATAGCACTGTCACCAGGTGCTTCGATCATTACCTGTACCACAGCAAGAGCCAATATGTCACTTCTCGCGGTTGTCAGAAGCCATTGCTTGGCATCGCTCTAGCCAGATCGGGAAGCCGTCAAGCGAGACTGCGGGTCTACTATGACTCGACTTCAGCTCCCCGAGCAGCGACTTGCTGAGACAATTCCAAGCGGTGAGCCTGAATAGCTGGCATTTACTCAAATCCACTAATCTTGTGCTATTCAGACAATCTTAATTATGCGCTGACATATGCAGCGGCCCATCTCTTCACTCAATTATGCGCTAGTTGCTAAGCCAACAATCGAAGTTAAGCGCTATATACCCAGTGAACCGGCGTATACTCACTCATTTCGTCACATGCATGAATGCTGTGGAGACTGCCCTGCGTCAATGAGCTTCGAGGGTCTTCGTCACAGCCCTATATAACGGCAAGGACTCCCACTTCGAAGTAGAATTTCTCTTCATCAACACTCCGAAAACAACAACCTACACAGGTCCTCTCAAATTCCCATGAGTCTAAACATGTCTCAGTCCTTTCAAGTCCGATTCATCAGCCTCAATGTGGTCAAGACCAGGCCAGTCGATCCATCGATCAGACACATGCCGGCGGATCTCGCTCATCTGGCTATCGGCCCACCTGAGCAGATGGTTCGTCTGCAAGACCACTCGAACCGCGACGCACTCTGGATTTCTGGTGACGCTTTTCGATATTATCACACCATGCTATCCGATCAGACTTGGGCGCTACCTCTGCATGCCTCAGCACCGCCACAGCAACAAATCATGCACAACTCTGCAGAACCGAACTACATGAATATCTTCTTCCCAGGCACTCCCACTGTTGACGAACCTTTTGGAATCGGTCCTGATGTTACGGCTGGTACTACTAGCCAGGCTACCCAACCCACTACAAACCAGAGTGCGAAGTCTTTGCAGATGTCCGACTCACGCCCGCCTGAGGGGATGAGATCAGATCCACGCTGGCAGCAGACTGTTGACGCACTGGCTCGAGAGGATTCCCTACAGCAAGCTTTGTATCAGACTCAACAGCAGGCCATGCAGCAGACTCTGCATCGAACTCAGCAACAGCAGGCTCAGCAAGGCTTCGTGGGTCCATACGGAAATTTCATCACTGGGCCGCCTCCAAATGCTCAGAGTGGCACAGCCTTCCCAGAGCGCGATGAACATTTCATGCATGGACCTCATGTTCTCCAGAGCGGAGGCGATCAGGGCGAGCAGCGACGATTCTCTCGCACAGGAAGCAGGAGTCTTCTAACTCGGACGTATCGGAACGGTCCAACTCGCCGATTCCCAGCCACATCATCCATTGGCAATTTCGACACAGAGAGCGAGCTGAGTGAAGATGGACCCAACTTCACTCCCGCATCTCGTCGTGGCAGTATGCAGTCACGTGGACGCACCAGCAGATTTCGCGGAGCAGTTTCAAGAAGCTCTCGTGTTACCAATGCAGGTGGACGGCGCCGAATTTGTGCCCTTACAGGACTCTCACAGCGCCAACTCTTCCACATGGAGCGCATGGAAGCGCTCGCCAATGGCACCGCGCTGCAGACTGCTGCAGGTCCCCAGGCCGTGCTTGACAGGGAGGCTCCAATCGTTCCGAATGGCCCAGTACCAGAGTGTCAGGATCTGGCTGATGAGTTGAAACGTAACTTCGGAGGCGAGGGCGGATCATTGGCAAATCGTGGGACTTTCATGTCGGATAAGGCCGCGAGAGCACGAGCCAACCGATTGAATGCAGTGGGATGGATCAGCACCGAGGAGAGTAAGGATGGTGAGGATGGTGAGGGTGGTGAGGAGAGCGAGGATCCCGGCGAGCCAGGCGAGCCAGAAGATTAAGCTGTGGTGAAGAAGGGAGAACCCTCAGGCTAGACGATGAAGCATGATTTATGGACATACCTGAAACTGTATTAATGCGTATACGCTATGATTTCTCAAGTCTTGAATTCATTGCGAAGTACTGACCGCAAGGAAGCTGTAGAACCATCTCGCTCAGCACGGCTGGGTGGAGAAGACTGCGAACGAGTTTCGCTATAAGGGTCTGCGAGTCGGGCATCCTAGCTCGGCTCGGCTACGAGGACGGAGTTGATGCCTCCTTTGCTTCGGTCGTGATCATTAGGAGGTTTGTGCCCAGGGGACATGAAGCAGATGTGGAGAGTCCTCGCGCGACAAGGCTGGGTGGAGAAGAGTGAATACGTTTTGGTCCGCGGCGGATTCGTTTCTAGAATTAGAAAGTGTTAGGCCGTCAGCACCAGCACATGCCAGCGATGTCATGTGCGATCCACTTCTCGAAGCTGGACTGAGACATTCCAAACCTCGCCCCCACGCCAGTAAAGATAAAACTGCTCACGACTTTATGAAACCCTTTCCCGCGTCCAAGAAAACAAGTTGCCCGTCATCACCTGCGCCGTCACGATGGCCGCCCTTCAGCAGCCACCATCTTTCAAGGATCTCCTCTACAGCCTGCCGCAAGAATTATTCGACAGAGTGTACGAAGGAGTCTTGTCTGAGCCGCCAAGGCAAGTCGTACTCATCAACAAGGACTATAAGCCGCCGTCGCTCTTACAAGTTGATCGCGCCACGAGAGCACAGTTCGCCAAGTCCTATTACGCCAATTCGATCTTCGTTCTAGACGGCCGGACTCCGTACAAGTTCATCGACGTGCTCCCCCTACCTCACGTCAAGCACATGAGACACGTCCACGCTGTGGACTCGGTACAACTCTCCCTCAGGGTAGGCGGTCAAAGACCGGAGTCGTTTTATCAGTGGAGATGGTTCTGGTTTCGTCCGCTAAGGCTTCACTGCCATCGGCCCGGAGTACGTACACAATTTCGATCTTGGCGTTAGCATATCCAAAATACTGATGAGTGCACAGATGTGGAATTGGCTGGCGCGCGAAGGATTGGCGGAGAAGAACGACAGCGGCATCTTCTATGCAGGCGTGAGGGTCGCTTCGATTTCGAAGCGAACGCGAAGGTGCTGTCGAGCGACGCCTGAGGAATCGCTGTATAGTGCCGAAGATGACGAAACGATCGAGGCTAGGTTTTCAGAATTCGTGAGGATGAGAGAGATGACGATGATCCAGAGAAGTCAAGGCGGCGGGCAATAGCCATCAACACTTTCATTGAGATCATACGCACGTATACCATGCCAAATGCCATCTCATCATGCAAATTGCAACAACACCACTCCATTTCATGCCTTAGAAAGTCGGAATGCCATTCGTCTCGCCTTGCTCAGCCGCAAGTCTTTCTTCTTCCTTCTTCGCTCTCGCAGCTTCTGTCTCCCTTCGCAGAGCTTCGAGGTTGAACAAGCCATCATCGTCTTCGTCTTCGCTGTCGCTGGCCTCCCAGTCACCCTTTTCGAACAGCGCACGACCGGTATCCTCCTTCATCTTGGCCATTTCTTGCTCGGCAGCCTTCTTGTCCATTCTCTCCTTCTTCCACTTGGCGAAGGTCTCGGGCGTGACGGGGGTGAGTGCTCCGGTAAGCTTCAGACGTTGTGACTCTAAAAAGTCTTCCAAAGTAAGAGTGGCCATAGGAGACTTGTCCATTAAAGCCTTCTCCGCAGCACGTTGCTCCTTGGTCTTGAGCACGAATCCTGGGGGGAGCGAGTGCTTGTACATACATTTGTCCCCACCGTTGGGACAAGTCCAGAACCAACCATATTTCTGATTCTCGACCGCTTCAATGAAGAATTTGCAGACTTTGTCGGTCGTGGTCTTCGGGTTTCCGTGCTTGGAAAGCACGACCTGTCGCAGCTTCTCCTCATCCCAATCCTCCATGCCATCCTTCTGCTTCTTCTCGTCTTCCTCGTCGCGCGTGTCTTGATACAGGTTCTTCTTCTCCTGCTTCCGCTCTACGTCAAGATCGTGCGAAAACTTGCATTTCTTGCCCTTCTCGCATGCGCCCTTCTTGAAGAATTGGCAGAGAACCGTCTTGGGATCAACACCGAACGGCACTTTCTGCGTCTGCACTGGCTTGAACAGTTCTGCCGCTTCCTTTCGTGCTTGCTCTGCTGCCGCCTTCTCTTTCTCTCGCTGTAGCTTCGCAGCTTCCTTTTTCTTTTCTTCAGCAGTACCTCCTGCCGCTGCCGAAGAGGCGATTTGCTTGATCTGTTTCTGGGCGGCTCCACCTTTTTTATTTTTCATTCCAAACGTCTTGTCCTCGACAGTGGGCTTCTTCTTCTTCGGCTCCGGTTGCTTTCCTTTGGGCGGCATGCTGGGCAGTGGTCGGCAATATCCTCGGTGGAATGGATTCTTCGCTCAGCCTTCGTGGGCGGAGGAGAAATATGGTCGTTCAGGCTGCTGGCGAGGGAAAGCTCTCCATGTGGCAAACGAGTCTCACGTCGGCAGCCACGGGTGCTCGTTCGAGAGTGAGTAAGGAAGCAGACTTCTTCACGCTTCAGCTCGTGAGTCGTGGCGGCGCGGCGCTTTTGCTGAGTGAACTCGAAGTGTTCGAAAAGCGACACCGCGAATGACGTCCACTGGTGGCAGCGGAAAGATCCGACCCGGCCGAGCCTTGCCCTCCCTCCCCTCGTCGCGTGTCTCCTACTTTCACAACTCCCCACCAACATGAACACCTTCTCCGTCATTCTGGTGCTCTTGATATCCTTCGCCATTTTCGTGCTGGCCCTCTTCGCACTGTCATCGTGTCTTGGAGACGAGATTCTGGCAGCTTGGCGGGGCAGACGGAGCAGGACTGTGCCAACCACTTACGGACTCCAATACGCTCAATTCATGGGACAAGGCGGGCATGCGGGATACTCTGAACACATTGAGATGGAGAACATGTTGAATCGCTGGAACAGCAATGATGGAAATGATTGATCGGACACGGGATTTCTCGAAGCCCTGGGTGTTTTCTGATATTTCTGGACATTCCGGCGCACAATGTGTTCGTGAGATGGATCTACAACCAAGCGCTGTACGGACCGTATCTCTTGGATCATACATCGATGCTCCGCGTGCCACCAGTCCGAGCTAGCAGCGGACGGCTGGCTCGTCCACGTCATACAATACGAATACGCCAGAGCCGAAGTATGACTTTGCGAACAATTCCCGAGATGCCTTCGAGACGTAAAGCAGTGCTGGAAAAGGGATGGTAGTGGCGATAGACTTGGTGTTAGGATGTCCTGTTGTTGCAAATATCTGGATTCCTGGCGATGCGATAAAAGTCCATTGGAAGATTTCGTCGAACAATTTCTGGGGCAAGCTTTAGGCGCGCTTGCGAGATTGTCTAACACCGTCGGAGGCCATCATTACGATTTGCGCTCCAAGAGCATGCAATGATAAGATACGAAGAGAGACAGCAACGATGCACATCCTTGGAAATTGAAACTGACCTGGGAAGCTCCTCTTAGCCCTAGGCTTCTGGAATCCACGCCTCAGAACCATCAATTCTCATCAATTCTGGCATGACTCTTATGCCTGCTGCCTGTGCCATGCGAGCACTCTAAGGAACAGTTCGTCGCTCCATTCGATATGCGCCGTCTTGCAGGTAATCTTCAAGTCACCATTCCTGCTTGATGACCCGCTTCCATCTTCAACCAAAACAGGTCTTGCGCCAAGCAGCTCTTTGGCTTGACGCATCCCTCTTCAAATATACATGGAAAGCAGCCTCTCGTCCAGGCCATATAACACATCGGGAAGTCGAACGTAGTCCGGCTTCTACAGTCCCAGTATATCCACAAGCTTCTTGACCGGAACTCCAAGCTTGGTGGCAATCTGTACCACATCAGCAATCAATAGCACAGAATTTTCTTGGGAGTGCTTACCACATCGACAACTCCGATTTCCAACCCCAAATGTTCGCTGCAGTCCTGTAAATAACGCTCCTGTATACGCCGAGCGCGAGCAGCATGCTTCGCCGAATGCTTTCTCGTCACGACACAGATTTCCGCTAGAAGTAATCTATGATCGGGCGGAAGTGTTTCAGCCCATTTCGGCACTAGCTCTCGGCCGTGAACGGCGACGAATGCGCCTTGACTATAGTACGACTTTGCGAATTGCGCGCGGGTACTGCGACTGACGTGGAGAAGAGCTGGGAATACGGCGACGTTCGAGTGAACACATTCCTTGCGCCACCAGACGGTGCCACTGGAGGACTTGTATAGAACTCTTTTTTGGGTTGCTGTGTTGAGCTTGCGGATGCCGGTGTCGGCGGTGAAGGTCTGCTCGAAGATTTCGTCGTAGAGCTCTTGGGGAAGTGTCTGCAGGAGGTCGCGTAGTGATCGCGGGGCGCGTGTAGTCATGGTGGCTGGTGTCGATGACCGACGAAGACTCAAGTGTGGTTTACGAAAGATGCGACGCTGGATTGCGAGGAGTCGTCTCGAGCACGCTTGTGGTGGCGCACGGACCTTTTCAGGGCACGGCACGAGATTCTCCCCAGATCACATGACTTCACATGCAAGCACCTCTCGAGTCGTGCAAATCTGGTTAAGAGTGGTTTTTATTTCCCACCACTGAGACGCTGCCAGCATGCCCGTTGGGAGATTGACAGGGAAAATCATGCTATACATTCATTGGACCAGCATTCACCACTGGGATGATGATGGACGGCGAGCTGTGGCCTGAGAAGACCGATGAGCTGGAGGAGATTGTTTTGGTATGACGCCGCGCTTTCCTTTCGTCTCAAGGGCTAGAGCTGGAACTGTGGGCACAGTAGCGGGGCTAGCTAGAGAGCACAATTTGCGGCGGAATACATTGAAGCTACGTGATTCAGCATGAGGACGCTACGCAGGTCTGTCTCCACGTAGACCGTTGCTGATCAAGTGGTCGTCGTCGTGGTGTGGATGAGTGTGAGTCCCATCAACATGTTGATTTCAGCCCCCAATATCAATTTCCCAGAGCCTCTCAGCTTCGGGGATTTCCGCGCCACACGCCTACATCGGGCTAAGCATGAGTCTGAGGCCTGATTTTCGCGATCCTCCATTTCCATGTTTTATCGCAGGTCCGATTCTCTCGCAAAGGTGTGGAAAGGGGAAAAGCGTACCGGTGTGGCTGTGCATTTCGTCGCTGCAGGGATCAATTAAGCTTCCGGACAAGCTGCAAGATGACAAGACTGCCAAGTTTCAGGCAGGCTTGTCCAAGTCGTGTTTATTGAGTGCGTCGGAGGCGTAGCGTAACAGAAGAAAACGGCATGCATCGACTTGAAAGCTGATACGGGGCCGGGCCGGGCCTGTGTACGCGTGTTTTTGCGCCTCTGCCTTCGCCTCACACAAGGACAATGTAGACAATGTATCGCCACTGCTACTGGTAAGGTGAGATGGTGGTGGTGCCAAGGACGGAGTGGGGTGGGGTGGGGGTGGGCTTTGTCGCCAGCAAGCTTCTTCGCCAACTTTGCTCCTGTAGCTTCTTTTGCACTACACCGATCATCGTTTTCACGTCAGGCGTGCCTCTCTAGCCGTGTCGGGCGATCTGCGGTCTGCACAAAGCAGGAATCGAAGCGATGCGATGCGCTGGAGGATTGCCCATGACATGACGGCGCCAAGCTTGAGATGTTCATGCTAAGTAATGCCCTGTGGCTACAGTATGCCTCGTCCTGCACCGCCTCAGATCTGCACGGCCCGGAAACGTGGACGATTGGGTTCGCGAGATTGCAGTCCGCGCCACGGCCACGCCTCTGAGTCTCTGCGAACCACCGCGAAGTCACACCGCACCCGTTAAAAGGAGTTGTGCTGGCCGCCGCCGACGTCCTGCCACCTGCGCTTGCCTTCACAACACATCCCGAATTCACTACATCCTCAGCGTCCATTTCTTTCTACTGATATCGACCCTCCTCGGACCTCCGGACATCGATCCTTCGTCGTGGCGCAGTCAGGCACACCAGCAGCATCCCTCCCGTGACCTCCACTTTCCTGCCACTGCGAGAACGAAGCCGTCATGCGTGAGTTATACCCCGAGACGCCGCCTCGGACGCGCTCTTCGCGACATGCTGCTAACGGGAGCATGGCGCACAGACAGCATCAAACGCGCCGCCAGACGCCAGGCTGTGGGTCGAACGTCAAAACAGAACATCCCCGACACACCGCTGACCATTGCTAGTGGTACGACAACTTGCAAGAAGCCGACCGAGTGCACACTTTCAACCCATTCGGTCGATTCAACCCGAAAGTCCGCCATGGAGCTGGTCCTGAAGCAGACCCGGAGAAACAATTGAACTTGCGCCACGTGCAAAGCGAGCCAGATCCATCCCCCGTCGACAACAAGAACTCCATCGACGCCACTCTTCAACAACCACACCCCGCTCACCACGCCACCTTCCCGACAGGCCCAGAATGGGATCCTTCACCTGGCAAGAGCAAAGGCATAGAGGAGTTCGAACAGAACCAGAGTAGTAACCAGACCGAGAAGAATGCCCCGGACAGCATAGGAGCCGAATCATCGCGAGAGCTATCGAGAGAAGCGAACGAAGATGGCAAGCCACGAAAACGGAAACGAGCATTCTTCGCACTGGGCAAGAAGGAGGGCGACGATAGCCATGACTTCCACCACACCGACACCGAGAAGTCGAAGGAGAAGAAGGAGAAACACCCGAAAATCCCCTTCATGAGCCAGTTCAAGGCCGTCTTCTTCAGCTGGATCAACATTCTGCTCATCGCTGTGCCAGTCGGGATTGCCATCGAATATGCCCACGTCAACAAGATCGCCGTCTTCGTCGTCAACTTCATTGCCATCATCCCCCTGGCAGCCATGCTGTCTTATTCGACCGAAGAGCTCGCCATGTATATTGGCGAAGTGCTTGGCGGACTTCTCAACGCCACCTTCGGAAACGCTGTCGAGCTGATTGTCAGCGTCATCGCCCTGACGCAGGGAAAGGTTCTCATTGTGCAAACTTCGCTCATCGGATCTATGCTCTCCAATTTGCTTCTGGTCTTGGGAATGTGCTTCTTCTGTGGTGGCGTCAACAGAAAAGAACAGCACTTCAACATCACCGTCGCGCAAACCGCTGCATCGTTATTGGCCCTCGCCATCGGGAGCTTGATCATCCCGACCGCTTTCCAGATCTTCGCCAACGTCGACAATGGCGTTGTCCCAACCTCGCGAGGAACTTCTGTTCTGCTCCTGCTGGTATACGCCTGCTACCTGTTCTTCCAGCTACGCACCCACACCGACATGTACAACGAGCCCAGCCAGAAGACGCCAAAGCGATCATCTGGCAAGAAAGACGCAGGCGAGGCAATGAAGGGTATCGCCATGATCGGTGCTGCAAGTGGTGCTGCGCCCGCTGGTGGACGTGTCAACCAGGAAAATCTAGTGCACGAGCAGGAAGAAGAGGAGGAGACGCCCAATCTCTCCATCACTGGTGCTCTCGTCACACTGGCCATCTCGACCGTCTTCATTGCTCTATGTGCCGAATACATGGTCAGCGCAATCAACGATGTCGCAAAAAGCGTCTCCCCCGAATTCATCGGTCTGATTCTCCTCCCGATCGTGGGAAACGCAGCAGAGCACGCCACCGCGGTCACGGTCGCTATCAAGGACAAGATGGACCTGTCGATTGGTGTTGCCGTTGGTTCTTCGCTGCAGATTGCATTGCTCGTCCTCCCGCTCATGGTCCTTTTCAGCTGGTTCGGAATTGGCAAGCCCAACGTGCTCAGCCTTGATTTTGATGGATTCTTGGTTGTCATCCTGGTGCTCAGCATCTGGCTCGGTAAGCTTTTCGCTCCACCTCGAGTCCCAACTCCGCTAACGAATTCCAGTCAATTACCTCATCAACGACGGCAAGTCACATTGGCTGGAAGGCGTTCTCCTTATGATTACATACCTCATCATCGCCATCGCCGCCTGGTTCTACCCAGCCAAGGGCGATGTGGCCGGTTAAGCGAAACGACACTCCCTCGCGATTTCCTGTAATTTATCGGCGCCGAGAATGCACGGCATACGACCTCATCTTAATCCCGTACTCTTCAGAACAAACACTGCGACAGAAAGAGCTATCCAGAGAAGCAGCGGCGCGGAGTTCGATTGGAACTTTCTTGGCAGTCTTTTTTAGATACCCCGAATGCAAATGAGTATTGATGGTTTAGGGCCTTTTCAGCTCATCTCACTATAAACGCTTACATGACTGCCTCCTCGACTTGAGAATTTCGCTGGAAGACCTGCCCGTTCTATCAACGCCGAATCGTCGACGAGCGTTTACGCTAATCGTGAAAGACGAACCGATATCCTGTGTGCTTCGCCGCCCCGGGTCCGAGGACACAGTCCCGGTTGTCGGCCAGTGTGCGTGACCTGACATGAGACACGGAGCTGCTGTCGACAACGAAACGCTACAGATATGTGAATAGCGTGTGAGCTCACTCGCTCTGCCTCACGCCAAGGCCTTCTCGCGTGCAATGCTGGCTTTCGATCACAGTGCGCGGTTTGACACCTCGGCACGGAGCTGACGGGACAGATGGAACGCTAGAGATATGTGAACAGCGTGTGAGCTCACTCGCTCTGCTCGAGGTCTCTAGTGCACCGGGCTTTCGATCGGGGTGCGTGGCCTAGCTAGCATACGACAGAGCTGCTGGGTACAGATGGAACACTCTGGCATCACTTTCCATATCAGATTGGACCGTGCATACCCCTCAGTTGCACATGCTTTCTCGCCTCATCACCGGCGCTCCTGCCCTCACATGCGCGCATTGCGGCTCACTGGCCACGCCGCACATGACTATATCAGACCACCTCAACTTCCATTCTTCCACACCCTCAACACGACAACACACAACAAGCAACACCAACCATCCTTCAGCCCCTTCAAGCTGCTTATTCAACACTACCATCACCACCTTCACAACACATCACTGACCAATCAGCGGCCAGAATCACCCATTTTTAGCACGACCCATCACTTTTCACAAACCCATACCCATACCAATCCTTCCCTTTTTCACGACTCTGCACAATGGACGGAACCTCTCCACAGCAGCGCGCGTCCGCTGAGCACGATATCCCAATGGACGACTTTCAGCGGCCGAGCGAGGACCCTGAGTCTTTCGATCCCTTTGCCAACTACGACAACTCTGCCATGCCGGACCCTCCGCCACTCACTCCGACAGACGGGGGCCAAGATCCTCAGAGCGAGGCTGGAGACGAGGTTGTGATTGCTACGACGGAAGGGCCAGATGGCATGCAACTCCACGACGCTCCAGAAGAGGCCACCAAGCAGGAGCAGGTCATGCCTCCAGCAAAGTCCAACACACCTCCTGAGAAGCCAAGAAGCCTCAATCTTGGCGTTCCAATGCTCAAGGGCTTGGATAACAAGACCAAAGTGCTCGAGCGGCAGCAGAAGCTCATAGATTGCTTCCGCCAGAAACAGTCAGCTGTGGTGCCACGAGCTGCTCCGGAGCGCTCGAGTCGCCATGATAGCATGGAGCTAGACACGAGCGCTACTCAAACTCCTTCTACGCCTATGCCTCCGCCAGCCATGCCTCAGACTTCTGATTCAGCTGCCGAGGAATTCAAGAAGCACAAAGAGCGATACTTCCGCAGAAGAGCGGCAAAGCTTACGGATGTTGAGGAGGAGATCGAGTACATCCAAGCAGAGTCTCGAGAAGCGTCCAGACTACGCAAGAAAGAGGCTGACGAAGCGTTGGCTCTGGGTCTTTTCGACGATGATGAGGACACCGAGGACAATCAAAGCAGCGACCTTTTTGTGTCCGGTGCGATGAGTCCAGCTCACTCGAGCCAGCCTTACAGTAGTCTGTATTCTGATGATCACGATGACGATTCAGCTCCGCGTCGTCGCAAGGACAAAGGCAAGCGGAAGCTTGGCGGGCTCTTCAACGGCGAAGATGACGAAGAGTCACTCCGCTCTCGAAAGTCAAAGGCTCGCAAGAAGTCTAAGCACGGCAAGCGTGGTAGCGACTATACTGATCAGGATGTCGAGGATCTTTTGCAGAAGGCTCAGCGAAAGAGCAAGCTAGGTGGCAAGAAGAAGGACAGCCGCTCAAAGAAGGGTAGCCGTGCTATGGCCAACCTGACTTCAATCTACGGCACGAATGTTTTCAAGGACACTCAACAAAATGCCGAGAAGCCAGACCAACCAACCTTCAACAAACGCCGCAAGGATGATGCCCTGAAGCAATTGATCGCATCGGTACCTTCAGAGAACCGCAAGATCGCCTCGGCAGACAAGAAGTACCTGCATGAATCGACCAAGGCCTTCACTGGCCAGGGCGCTTGCTTTCCTAGCCAGGATGGCAACTGGCATCTCAAAGGCTTGAAATCCACCCTTAAGCATTATCAGGTCCTCGGTGCTGCCTTTATGCGTAAGCGTGAGGGCGAGGTGACCGAGCCCAGAGGTGGCATCCTTGCAGACGAGATGGGTCTCGGCAAGACGGTCATGATGCTTGCGAATGTCGTTAACGGCAGAAATCCGTCTCCGACAGGCCCTGTATGCACCTTGATTGTTGCCAGTCCAGCTCTGTGTACGCAATGGGATGCAGAGATCGCAAAGCATTGCTGGACGGGCAAAGATGCCCACCGACACGGTATCAGAAACTGGGTGCAGCATCGCGCAGGTAACCGGATTGGTGGAAACGAGGAGCGCATCATTCAGACGATTCAGGAGGCTGACATCTGCCTGACCACCTACCACGAGATCGGCAAGAGCTATCCCAAGGCACCAGTTCCTGTGGAATTGACAACGGCTGAGCAGAAGGACGCCTGGTGGAAAGACTTCCTGCAAAACAACAAGGGCCTCTTTCACAAGATCAAGTTTCATCGTGTCGTGCTGGACGAGGCTCAGGCGATCAAAAACCATACTGGGCATACAAGCCTTGCCTGCCGTGCTGTCATGGCAACTCATCACTGGGCTATCTCTGGCACGCCCATCATGAATCGCTTGTCAGAATTCTACCCTTACTTCAAGTTCTTGCGCGAGCCTCACACGGGTTCCTTCAAGATCTTCAAGGAGAACTTTTGCTGCCCGGACGATCCAGACGGTACTGGAAAATTGGCCGTCTTCCTTCGAAAGATAATGATTCGACGAACCCACTTGGTACGTTTTCAGACGTTTAGACTCGCGTCTCGACAATGGAGTGCTGACTTTTACAGGACACTCTTTTTGGCGCTCGACTTCTCGATCTGCCACAACCGAAGCAGAGTGTTGTCTGGCTCAGCTTCAACGAGACCGAGCGTGCGATCTATGAGATCGTCAAGAACCGCTTCGTGCAGCGCATCAACACCATTTCGAAGAATGAGGGCAATGTTGGACTTTCCAACCACTACAACCACATCTGTAAGAGCACGACATTGCAGGTGATTTTGAGGATGTTTACTGACCTCACCTACAGGGACCATGCTTCTGCGCCTTCGACAGCTCTGCGCTCATATACTCCTTGTCCAGGGCACAGTAAGTCGCTCGAACCGCGGAGCTGAACTCAGCTAACCATTGCTTAGATCTGCGACTTGCTCCAGCGCGAGGACTTCGAGAAGCTCAACAAGCTTTCTCAGTATACAAGCCACTCTGACGATGGTGCCAATATCCTGATCCATCTCCGCAACGTGCTTCAACAGTCTCTCGACCAGGAGAACGTAGAAGCCGGCGCTGCGGGCACTGCTCGAGTCATCAGTGCTTACGAGACCGCCCCAATCAACGCCAAGGACTACATGAACCACGAGGAATTAAACGATGCTGGCGGCAAACACGGTCAAAGCTACAACTTCGGCAAGTACATGACAGCTTTAGCCAAGAGCGACCGTTTTGAAGACATCATGGACCGCTCGACATGCTGCGCTTGTCGTCAAGACCCGGACAACCCACACGTCACGTCATGCTTCCACATCTACTGTCTCCAATGCCTCTACGACCTCCAACACCACGCCGCCAACCGCGGCCGCGACTGCGCAACATGCTCCGAATGCGGCTCCGAATACACCTCCGTCGAGCCCTGCAAAATCAGCCCCCCGGAAACCCCCCAATCCTCCACCATGCACACCCCTTCCTTCGACGACGAAACCGCGACCGGCAAAAAGAAACGCAAGCAAGAAGAAGCCGACTGGATCGGCCTGAAAGGCGAAATCCTCCCCTCGACAAAAACCATGGCCGTCAAAGCCCAGATCTTAAACTGGATCACCGAAAACCCGCGCGTGAAAATCATCGTCTACACGCAATTCATGCCGGTCGTCCGCATCCTCTCCAAAATCTGCCGAACCGAAGGCTGGGGCTCCGTCACCTACACGGGCTCCATGTCCCACGAATCCCGCAACGCGGCCATCTCCACCTTCTCACACGGCGACTGCAACATCATGCTCGCATCCCTCCGCTGCGGCGGGCTGGGGTTAAACCTCACCATGGCCTCCCGCGTCATCCTCATCGACCCCTGGTGGAACTCGGCGATCGAGCAACAAGCCTTCTGCCGCGTCTTCCGCATCGGGCAGGAATTCGAAACGCGCATGACGCGGTTCGTCGTCGAGAATTCGATCGATTCGGCCATGATGGCCATGAAGGAACGCAAGGAAAGGGAAATCGATGAGGTGATGGAGAATCCTAGACTTCGGGAACACTTGAGTGTTGAGGAGTTGCTTGGGTTGTTTGGGGATGTTGGGAGGGGGGAGGGGGGGAGGGCGTTTGTTTTTGCGAAGGAGACGGAAGGAGATGGGGATGGGGAGAGGTTTTTGGAGGTTGAGGGGGAGGGGGAGGGAGGGATGGGGAATGAAGTTTGATTTTTAGTGAGGGGGGAGGGAGTTTGGTTTGGGGGTTGTGAGGGGAGATGGGATGGATATGTGTATTGTATGTAAAACTTTGGGGTTGAGATTTTTAGAGATGTATATGGTAGTCGTGACATACAAGAAGTAATCCCGGGACGGCGCAGTCTATCTCTACCTCTTCCTGAGAGAAGGCCTAAAAGCCCCCGAAGGATATGCACAGTTGTCGATCAGGCGTTGAGCAGAATGTAGATGATGTTCTTGCTCGGGAGGAAGTTCGGTGAAGTTCGGAGCCTTGGCGTTCACGGACCCTCAACTCCACCCTCAACATCGCTATCTCCACTCAGACTAGTAACAAAGGGTGTTCGTGCATGTGATATAGAATCACGTGTTCCGTAGCAGACTTTTCTAAACCCGCAAGTAAACTTTCCAACCCCTATACTAATTAAATAAACTCCCGTATAGACTATATAATACTCTTTATTACTAGTCTAATCCGTTTCTATCGGGTTTTAGTACGCGTATATAGATAATCGTAGTAGTAGGTAGATGCTATTAGCTACAATACTATTATATATCGGAAATCGCAAAATCCGCTATAGTAAAGCCCTACGCAGTTACGAAAACTATCTACCTCGAAAATCTAAAGAACTTAGGTCTACTACTCGCCGGGGAAAATCTATATATACGCGAAAATCGAATATCGCTTACTATATTAAAGCTAGACGCGTCTACTCTACTACGACCGTAGATCGATAAACTAACTCCGTAACGATCGAAATAATATCCGCGGCGGGTAAATATAATACCGCGAAGAAGCTCCTATAACTCTTATCTACCCCCGATGCTATCCCGTCTAGCGCTCGTAGTCCTTTTGCCTAATATTATCGGCTAGGTATCGCAGCTCCGAGTTAGTAAGAGATGCGTTTAGAATACCGTAATACTCGAGCCGGTTTTAACGCTACGAGTAGGGTAGGCTCTACGCGTTACGGGTTAGAGAAGGGCCGCGACTAGAGGGCAATTTGTGTAAGAAGGGTATGTTAGCAGGTAGATAGGGTGGTGGTAGGTATAAGTAGTATTCGATAAGGAGCTAGGAGGAGAGGGAGGAAGGTAGGAGAGTTAGCCTAACGCTAAGCGCTAAGCCCTGCCTAAGGCATTAAGACCCTAGCTTTACTCGGCCTAGTTATATACTATCACGTGTAACCTCTTTAGCCCTAATATACGCTTCCCTTCTAAAGGCCGCGCCCTCGTAGCCGGTCTTTGTCCTAGTCTTAACCTCTATTGCTACTAACTTAGCAGGTCTAATAAGCTGCTTAGCCCGCGCTAAATTGAACACTCAACCACCTAATTATGTAACTATGTTAAACCTTACCTCCAATAATATAATGTACAACTCTAACTGCGCTATCTCTATATACAATAAACTATAAAGTAATATATATCTATAAGAATCGAAGGCCTTCGACTAATTACGATACGAGCGCGTCTTCCCTACTATAATAGGTAGACGTACGAGGTATTGTAGCACTACCTCCGTTCTAAGTAATGTCGTATCGAGTTCTTTGCGTCTACTCTTAAAAGACCTAGCAATGTCCGCTTCCGAGGGTTGTCCGTTTCCGAGGGTTATTGTTCTTATTATTCGTAGTTTCGCTAGCCCTAATTAGCTAGGTTTGGCAGCCTTTAAGTGTTAATCTTATCTTATCTTTTCAAAAAACACAGCTCGTCTAGTTTCTATAGGTAAAGGCTATTATAAGTGTAGTAGTAGAGGTTCGCCTCGCTTAAAGGGTTAGATAGATCGAGGAGTAACCTATTGTCCGCAAGATCGACCCCGGCTAGCTTAGCTCTATAGTTTTGCCCTTAGTTAGTTAGTCTATTAGTCTACTTAACCTTTTAAGCGGCTTAAAGTTTTAACTCGGCCTTAAAGTTTTGATTAAACCTTTAACAGGCTTAAAGCTTTAATTAAAGTTTGATTAAAGGTGCCTTAGGCTCGTAGTGTAGGTAAGGTTGTGTCTATAGGCGCAGCGACAACAGTAAGTAATGTTAACAATAGCGACGCTAGTCGTCTTAGCGCTAACTTTACCTCGCTTCTAATCTCCTCCTTCTACTAATAATATACTCCGCAACACCGTTACTAATATAGCCGCGCCGGCCGTACTGTTACAAGCGCGACGCCGCCCTCGCCGATCGCCTAGGCCTCGAGGCCTCGATAGAATAAAGGAACAAAAGGGGGACCTATAGGGCGCGTTAGTAAAGAGGTAGAGTCCTTAAAAGAGTATACGATTGATTGATTAACGCGTCGTAGCGCGCCTAGCATAGTCTTATTGTCCTTTGTTACTAACAATTGCTTGTCTCTAATTAGTTAGCTAATAGTACCCCGGGGGTAGCATTAATCCTAGGCGACATTATAGGCCCTTAGCCTTCTTCTTGTTCTTCGCGCTAGTCTAATACTTATCTAACAACTCGGTTATATCCTCGAAGGAATCTTTAGCTTCCTATAAGTCCTATTCTAGTAAATAGCCTTGCTATTTTAGGAGGTACTCCTTCTTGCCTCGCCTAGTCCGATAATCTAGGATACGTTCTACAGACTACAGCTCTTTACTATCCGCCAGTATGTCTTCGTATTTAGTAGAGGCTTTATCCCCCTCGCGTAGGTAATATAGCTTAAGGAGGGATACATAGAAGGTATTATAGATAGTGTAATAAGGAGGAAGCTATAACTAATAGGCCTATGCGGAGGAGCCCTTAACTTCTCGAATACGGAATGGACTAATGTACCTTAGTGCCAGTTTAGGGCGTGTTTTACTATTAGGTAATAGGTGTTTACGGATACGGAGGTTCTTCGTACTAAGTATAACTATATCGCCTTGTTTGAAGGTTATTAGCGTATAGTGTTTGTTATAGTAGGCCTTCTAATAGGCCTAGGCCTTTGCTAGTTTGTCAGCTATTATAGCGTGAATTTCTCGCATCTTTTAAACCCTCTTAATAGCCGCTAGCGTCTTAGGTATTAGTACTTAACGCGCTTCCCTTTCCTTGCGCTCGGCCTCGAGCGAGGTGAATAGGTCTTATAGTAAGGCGGCGTTCTGGCCTATTATAGCTATATATAGTGAAACCTTAGTAGATGAGTGTACACTGTTATTATATACGAATTCTATAGGCTATAGGAGATTGACCTAGTTATTAGGGTTCTTATTAATATAGCTACGCAGGTACTACTGTAGCGTAGCATTCTGCCTTTCGGTTTAACTATCTATTTGTAGATAGAATGCTATAGACAGGCGATACTTGAGTCTTAGCTATAGGCAAATCTCACTCTAATAATAAGATGTAAATGTCGAGCCTCGGTTAGAGACTATCCCTTTAGGGGTCCCCTAATAGGTATAGAAGATGTTAGTCTATAGCGCCTCTGCTATATTAATAGCAGTCCAATCCTTGCGCGCCGGGATGTATCGAGCGCCCTTAGTAAATCGGTCTATAACGACTAGGATAGCGTTAAAGATGTCTTTGCTTCCTCTTCGCTTAGTAGGGGGAAGACCTATAATAAAATCTATTATAAGCTCTGCAAATGGCTTGTAAGGGATTAGTAATAAGGATAACTCGCTAAAAGGCTAATGCTTTAGTGCCTTAACTCGTTAATATACGGCATACGTGTTTACGTAGTCCTTTATATCCCGCTTACTATTTGGCTAGTAGTATATACGCGATAGTAGCTCGTGCGACCTCTCTATGCTATAGTAACCGGCAAGCTCACTATTATAGTGTCGCTTAAGAAGTTCTTATCGGATCGAATGTTTAGCGGGGATATAGTATCTGCCCTTGAACTTTAAATAACCTTTGTCATCGATCGACTAATTGTTACTCTTGCTAGATCGAGTCTTTCGCCTACTTACAAGCTTGTCTATACGTTTAGTAGCAAAGGCGTCCCTCTACTAAGCCCGTAACAGCTTATCTATAAACGATTGACTATCCCTATTTATAAGGTCATTTAATAGTACCCTCGCTATTAAACGAGGTACGTATTATATATATCTAATAGCACTAGTAGCCGGATTAACTGCATTAGTGCTTTAATCGCTGTTACTGTATATAGCGATATCGACTAGGGAGTTATTATAACTTCTCCTGTCTATGTCCTTAGCTCTTGCCTTAACACGTACTATTAATATAGTAAGAGCATTAATATACTTTAAGCCGTCGCGGAGTCCGGTAAGCCGCTTATCCTACGCTTGCTTATTAACAATACGGGCTATAGCAATCTTATACTGCAGGGTTAGAAACAAAGAATTGATGTATTAGGTTTCGCTATCGTAATTAGGTCGCCTCGATAGGCTATCGGTAGGGTTACTTACGCCTAGCCGGTATAATATATCAAAATCAAATCCGGCGAGGTAGACGGCCTATCTAGCCTATCGACCTATAACCCTAGTAACCTTAGTAATGCTACGGAGGTTGTTATAGTCTATATAGACCTAAATAGTGTACTAAGCACTATCGAGATAGTGGCGCTAGTGCTTAAAGGCCTCGATAATAGCTAGGAGCTCTTACTTATATGTCTCGTAGCGACGCTCTATATTAATTATCTTCCTCGAGAAGAAGGCAATCGGGTGCTAGTAATAGTTATTATCTGATTGCTAGGACATAATAGCCGATATAGCGAACTGTAAAGCGTTAGTCTCAATTCGGATCTACTTGTTTAGTACGAAATAGTGTAATAAGGGGACTTTAGTAAAGCGTCGCTTTAGACCGTTAAAAGCGGCTTGTGCTCTGTTAGTCTATTTGAATTCTCTAGTCGGGTTAGCCTTGGTTTTAGTAAGCTTAGTTAGTAGCATTACGTGCCGCGAGTAACCTTCGATAAATCGACGGTAGAAGTTAGCAAAACCTAGGAATAATTAAAGCTCTTTAATACTAGTAGGCGTCGGCCACTTAGTAATAGTCTTAATCCGATCGGGATTAGCCTTAATACCCTCGGTTAACACGAGGAAGCTAAGGAAGGACACCTCTTTAGTAGCAAAGGTGCATTTAGAAGGCTTGTAATATAGGCTATAGGCCCGCAGGCGGTCGAGGACCTTTCGTACTATAGCCTAGTGTTCTATAATGTTAGGTGAGTGCGTATAAACTAGGATGTTATCTAGGTAAACTACACAGAGGTGATCTAATAGGCCTAATAGGGCCCGATTGATATAGGACTAGAATGTTGCAAGGGCGTTTGCTAGCCCAAATAGTATAACTAGATACTCGAAATAGCTATAGCGGGTGCGGAAGGCTGTTTTCTATTCATTACCCTTACGGATACGGATGCGATAGTATGCATCCTTAATGTCTAATGTAGTGTAGTAGTAAGTACTAGAAAGGCGATCGAGGGTCTTATTAATAAGAGGAAGTAGACAGCGATCTTTAATAGTAACAGTATTAAGCCTACGATAATCGATATAGAGGCGTAGGCTACTATCCTTCTTTGGTACGAACAGGATAGGGGCACTAGTAGGGCTGTTACTATACCGTATCCGGCTATTAGCTAGGTTTTCCTCTAGGTACTTACGTAATATAGTAAGCTCTCGTTTACTAAGGTTGTAGAGGGGGCTAAAAGGAACCTCCTTGCCCTCTATAATATCAATCTTATAATCCGTCTCCTTAAATATAGGCAACGTCGATACTAAGTAGTGTTTAAACACATTAATGTAGGTCTCTCGAATAGGCTCCGGTATACGCTTAAGCTGTTTAGGGTCTATGCTATTAGGGGGCATAGGTTCATCGTTATTACTACCGAGTAGGTCGGCAGTTGGATTAGCTAAGGCGGAGGCTAGTATTAGGTTACTAATAAACAGGACCCTAATATTATTAGGATACTCGCTAATGTCGATGTGTTTAATATCCTCTTTCCGAGCGATTCTAAATCGCTATTACTAGCTGCCTAAGTCTATAACTATAGTATAGTACTTAAGAATAGGGTTGCTAATAACAATGTTAGATAGGAGGCTGTCTATGTCTACCGTATAGGTAGTAAAGTTTAGTAGGCGCTCATTGCCGAGGTCGTCCTTTAGGGCTATATAGATATAGTAGGCCCTATAGGTTAAGTGCCGAGCGTTATTAAACCAAGCAAGGGTTAGCAGGTCAGTCCTAGGCAGTTGTCGAAGGTCTAATTGCTTAGCTAGGCGATAGCTAATAAGGGCACTGACTGAATTTCCTAGATCTAGTGTAACTTTAGTCTTATAGTTGGTCCTATACGTATCCGATACGAGATAGGTACGTATAATAGCTAGTACAATGTCGATGGTCTTACGCCGTACAAGGCTAACAGTTAGTGCGGCGCTTACTCTTTTTTCGACTAATAAGAAGGTTGGCCTATAAAGGTAGCGTTAGCTACTAAAAGGTACTTTCGGTGTTCGGCGGTAGCATAGTCGATTCGGGCCTAGTCCTTAGGTTTGTCGCATTAGCCTAGTAGATAACTAGTGCTATTACAATTGAAGCACTTTAGTCCGGTTAGGGGATTGCTGTAGCTGTTGCCGCTATTGTTAGCCGAGCGATTAGTACTATAGGGATACGAGCCCCTTCTACGGCCCCTATCGCGGCCTCCTCTATATAGCCGCCGGCTACGGCTTCTTCTACGATCGTTACTGTTCCTATTGTTAGCATTGTTGTCTTAGTAGGAACCTTAGTTTCCTCCGCGGCTACGGTTACTACGGTTGCTAGTAGGTCGGATCCTTGATTCTAGTCGTTACTAGAGCTAGACAGCTCGTTCGGCAGTTTCGACTTTAACTATAAACTAAATGCGTGTAAGATTGGCCTGTTTAAACACACGGCGGCGGTCTAACTCAAGGACCAATTCCTATCTCAATTTAGGGCGTATTTCGGAGATCTAGATAGAATTAGTTTTAGTCGGGAGGTCGTCTTCGAGGGTCTTTAAATAGGCCTTAAATAAGCGAGCCGATTAATTAGTCTTTTGCTTAGCTCGAAGGTACTAGTCCTAAGCGTGTTATTGCCTTAGTATAGGGTTTCTAAGGGTGTCTAGCATAATGGTTTTGTAGGTCTGCTACTAAATAGCAGTCTAGTTATTAAAGGAGTCAAAATGGTTATCCTAGGTACGTTTTAGGTCGCCGTTAATGTACTATATAGCATAGACGACTAGTAAATAGTTATTTAGTAGAGCCCTTAGTGCGTTTCGTTAGTTAAGCTTACAGTTACGGATATAGTCGTTGTATTGCTTTCGACTAGAGCCGTTAAACACGGTATAGTCCTTGAGTTTAGCATCCTTCTTCTAGATTAGGACTGATAGTAAGGAAGGGCCTGCTGTCGGCTTAGTGTTAGTTGTTAGGGCCTCCTAAAGGCGGCGAATTTCGAGGAGGTTATCCTTTAGCTATTGTTCTTAACGTAGGGCAGTAAGCCTGTTTTAGGTAGCTTCTTAGAGTCTCCCTACTAGTTAGGGGCTAAAGGCTAGCTAGCTATATCGTCGGTTGACAATGTTATTAAGAATGTCGTTAATAGGCAATTCTAGATTATTACCTAGAATTACAGGTTCTTCTTTAATAGGCTCTCCGGCAGGTTCTTTAGCAGGAGGCACTTTAGTAGGCACTTTAGCGGGAACTGTGCTACTAGCGTTGTTATTGCTAGCGCTGCTAGCGGCAGCACGGTTGTTGTTGCTTCGTAATAAGCCGGCTATTATAAGGGGTAACACTAATAATGTATTATAGGCCCCTAAGATGCGGATATAGCGGAATTAGTAGATATCGGCTTAGTACGATTAACTCGGTGTAATAGGCCGTATAGAAGGCCTTGCTTAATGATTAGTACGGTTGTTTCGATAGAATAGTACGTGTAGGTCCCGTTCTTCGGGCGCAATATAGTTAGATTAGTCTTATTTGTAGCTATACCGCTAAAAGCTTGAAATAGAGACTATCTAGCTGCTGCCCTTAAAGGGTAGATCGAATACTATATAAGAAGGGTATATTAGTAGGTAGATAGGGTAGTAGTAGGTACAAGTAGTATTCGATAAGGAGCTAGGAGGAGAGGGAGGAAGGTAGGAGAGTTAGCCTAACGCCAAGCGCTAAGCCCTACCTAAGGCATTAAGACCCTAGCTTTACTCGGCCTAGTTATATGCTATCACGTGTAACCTCTTTGGCCCTAACAATTTGTAAGAGCTAAATCGGGAAAATTAGCTCGGAGAATCTAGAATAGTTTCTAGCTAGGCAAGCTCTAGAAGTCCGCTACGCTATAGAGTATTCCTATAGAGCTTTCTACGAGGGTCGTATATACCGATCTACGGGAGATTATTCGATTTATAGTTAATCGAATCTATAACTATACTCTTAAATCTATTCGCGCGATAGTTTATACCGTTAACTATACCGATTTAGTCGACCTCTAATTCGATATTATCGAAGCTAAAATAAGGTAGATATTAAATCGATTATATAAACTATCTAAATAGCGGCCTAAGAAAAAGCCGCATCGGATCTAGGTTACTATACTACGGGCCTTGATTTACTAGCGACAGGATGTCCTATTTATCGCAAAGACTAGTTTAGGTAAGAGCCTAATCTTCTAGGCTTTTACTATACTTACTAGATAGACTGCTATCTAGTTAGTGCCTCTTACTCGGCTCGGGGCGGAGCAAGAAGCGGACTTAAAGAAGATCGTAGAGGAATACGTCAATCCCGTACTAGTTACGAGTAAGGCTAAGCGGCGGGATCTAGATTTATTTACTAAAATTAGGGCGGGCTAGTACGATTATATTATTCTAGGCCCGGAGTAGGCCGTATCCGACGACTTTAAGGATACCCTAAAGGATCCGAATCTTTCCTTACGTATCGGGCTAGTCGTATTCGATGAAATTTATCTCCTCTCGAAATAGGCTAGCTTCCGCGAGGAATTCCTTACAGTCGCGTAGCTTAGGCAGCTTCTCCGCTAGGACTGTATATAGTTTAGCTATACTAGAACCCTAGATGCTATAACCTAAGCCTATATATTGAATTATAGCGGGTTTAGACCGGTCGGGTACGAGCTATATTATTCTATAGTGCTACGGACTAGTATCGATCGCGTTAACTATACGTATATCTTTAAAGAGTTAGATAAAAATACGAAGTCGGTCTATAGCTAGTTGTATTTTATAATCGAAAAGGCCGTAAGCCCCGCGGGCTCGCCTCTACCCGCTACGGGCTCGAATTTGTCTACTGCTACGCTAGCTAATGCGGGCGAAGCCTAGTCCGTAGCGGAGTAACGGGCTACGCTAGCGGAGATACTAAAGACTATTATCTTTATCGATAGTCGCCTAGACGTAATCGCGCTTATAAATCGCGTTCGAGCCTAGCTAGTACTTCGGACTAAGGACCTATATCGAGAAAACTAGTATTATTAGGGAAATAGGTCTAATCCTATACTAAACGTTCTTAGAATTGTCTAATTCTATATATCCGCTATGCCTATATACGATTAGGACCTGCGGTTTCGTAAGTTTAGCGCAGCGGATAGTACTATCTGTATTATAATTGCTACTACCGCCCTTAGCGTAGGCATTAACATCCGCATAGTGCAAATCGTTATCTAGTAGGGTCTTATATTAGAGTATAACTACCTAAATCTTCGCTAGCGTCTCGGGCGTACTAGTCGGAATATAGTTCCGAGTAATCTTCGTAGCGAGGTATTCGTATTCTAGCTAGCGTAGATAAGGAATACAAAAAAACGGCTTAGGGATTAGCCGGTAGAGGGTAGCAAGGTCCGTAGCGGACCTCGCGTCGCCCGTAAGGGTAAGTTCTAGACGTAGCGGGAAGGATTATACTTAATACTTAACGTCGATGTCTTGCTTAATAGTAATCGAGAAGATAAGAATACCGATACTAAGGACAGCAATTCCGCTACGCCTGTAGCTTTACGCGCGCCTCGTATACGCGGTGCCTACTAGTTAAATGCTAAAGCGAGCCGCCGCGTAGTAGTCCCGGGGGATCTGCTTAATATATAGAATACGCCGTATATTCGCAAAGTATAGGACGATAAGCTTAGCGAGGATAAGTGCTTAGACCCGAAGGTATCCGTATTAAGCGAAGTCTGCTACAATCGGTATAACTATAATATACGGAGTAAACTACCTATACCGCTAGATAGGTAGAACAGCCTTCCCCGACTAGTACCTAATTCGAGGCCCGGTTTCGTATTTACGCGGTTAACGGAGTAGTATATTACGGTTCTCGAGGATCGCGTAGCGGGGGAATACAGATTTAGAATGCTATAGAATATACTAATAGATAAGCAGCTTATATATAGCCTTTATCGGATCTACTAGGATTATTCGAGTATAGACTAGGATACCTTCGATAGCGATATACTTAGAAGTAAGTTAGATTAGCTAGCAGTTAGGAGAAGGATAAAACATCGGATTAGGCATATACTCGACGTATAGGAGTACCGCGACAAGACGATTACTTTCGAGAGTAGCGGAGTAGCCGATTCTAGCGGCGGAGATAGTAACGAATCTAGCGGTATCGAAACCGTTACTCTTCTCGATCTCCTCGTCTAGTTTATATAGTATATTAAAGAAGATATAGTCTTAAAATAGATAGAGTATAAGGCGGCGTAGGTAGCGAAGGCCGCTACGGCTAAGGCAGCGAGCGCCGCGAAGGAAGCCGAAGATACGTTACTTATAGAGATACTAGACGACTAGCGCCGAGCGTATCTATAGTCTACGTAGGAGAATAATATAAATGCAGCGGCGTTAGCTATCGCTAGTTAAGGACGCCGAATTTAGTAGAGGAGAGCACTAGAAACCGGTAGTATAACTAATTTACGGAAAATAGCGCTAATAAAGAGTATACTCGAGGTTAGAGAATAGGCTAGTAGCGGCTCTAATTAATCCTACGGCGGAGATAGTAGCGTACCTACTAGATCTATAGTAATTAATAGGTATCGATCTTTATAAGGGAGTCCTTCGAGTATATAGGATGCTGCTATATATCTAGTATCGGGCCTAACGGGGCAGTAGCGACTAGAAGTAGTAAGCTTCGACTCCGGGTACGTATTAGAGTTCCTACTAGATACGGACCTAGCCCTCTCCGCTACGGAAAAGCTATTACCTACGAGGGCCGCTAGATCGAAGCGTAGGCGACCTAATATACCTAAATCTGCTTCCGATATAGGAACACTATCGAAAAAACGTCGTCGTAAGGAGCCTCCTAAGCTAAAGATACTAATCTATAAACAGTCCTATTTTAGTAGGGTATACTAATATACTACGTCGCCGTCTAGTCGCCTGCTATAGAATGCGAAGGTCCCGTAACGGGTAAGATAGTATTTTAGGGTATTAGATCTAGCTCTAGCTCTAGTTTTAGAGTAGACCTTTATTTGCTCCGGTATAGAAGACTTAGATCGCGCCTTCTTTAGTCGTCTTATTTCTAGTTATATATAGCTTTATTTCCGCTACGTATAGCCTAACTTCCGCCGTATATGCCTTGTTCTACTATTATACGTATAACGTATATAATGCGTTTATTCCGAACTTTACTTTATACGCTATCCGTACGCGTAGTAGCTATATTTAAAAGGACGCTTCTTCGACTTCTTCTCCTTCTCCTTCTTCTATATATATATAGCGATTACTACCTTCTACTACTTTCGACTACTTCTAATTAAGACTTTCTAAATAAGACTATTAAGTCTTGCCCGTAGCGGTGCCCTCTTTGTCTACGTCGATAGATCCGCCTCCCTCTACTACCTCTAAATAAGACCTCTAAGCTTCCTATTAACGAATCTCTAATTATATTTAAGACCTCTAAGTCGTACGATATATTAGGTAGTAATAGCGGCAGCGGTGCTTCTCGCGGCGGCGGTACTCCTCGCAGCGGCGGTGCTCCTCGTAGCGGCGGTGCTTCTCGCGGCGGCGGTACTCCTCGCAGCGGCGGTGCTCCTCGTAGCGGCGGTGCTCCTCGTAGCGGTAGTACTTCTCGCGGCGGTAGTACTCCTCGCGGCGGTAGTACTCCTCGCGGCGGTAATACTCCTCGCGGTAGTAGTACTCTAAGCCGCGGCGGCAATACTCCCTATAGCGATACCTTATCTAAGTTCTCGAATCTAGGAGGCTACGCGGAGTATACGCGTCGCCTTACGGCGTTATCTACTCTACTAATCTAGGAGGCTACGCGGAGTATACGCGTCGCCTTACGGCGTTATCTACTCTACTAGAGCCGAGTTAGATCTTTCTACTATAGTATAAGATTAACGATATAGAGGCAAGTATACGCTAGCTAGACGAGACAGACTAGGACCTACGCGCGCGCGTAAACGAGAATTTCGAGGCGGGCTATATCGATCTCCGCGGCGCTCCGTACGAAGAAGACAACTAGCGCGTCCCTTTCGAAACGTAGAATAACTAGTATAATAGAGGCCGCCTCGTCGATCGTACTACGCGCGATTGAATACTAATCTTTAGCCTACGCTTAGGCCTAGTACTAATACTAGGCTTAGTACTAATATTAGGCCCGGTACTACCGCCTCGATTCGGCGTAGGTCTAACCCGCGGCAGAACCTATTAACTCCGCTACGAGGCTATTATAAGAGGGGCTCGCTATGCTTCTAGCGAATCTAGTTCTAGCGCTAATGTCTTCGATAATATATAAGAATCTATAACGTAAGTAATAAGAAGCGCCTCGATCTCGCCTTCGGACAATAGTACGACTATCTAGCAAATAAGCCCTAGTAGTAGTATTATTATAGGCGGCACTATACCGGACCGGTCTACTACTCCTAGTAATGCTACTACTCTAGGCGGGAATACGAGTATATCTAATAATACTCCGTAGCGGGTAGGTAGCACTCCGTAGCGGCTAGTCTTTCTAGGCGCCGATCCTCGTAAGCGGATTCTATTAGAGTAGTAGGCGCAAAACCTACGCGAAGTAGCGTATTATAGTCGAGACCCTACGCGGTAGCTATAAAATAATATCTTCTAATAAGAAGCTATAGAAAAGGCCGCATCTAAGGATAGGGCAAATGCTACCCTAGCTAGGGCGCGTATATAGAAGGAAAAGAATCGGATCGCACTACTAGGTAGTAGCGGTAGTAGTAGCGGGTAGTACGGCGGTAGTAGCGGTAGTATACGAACTCCGTAGGATTAGACTAGGACTCCGTAGCAATCTATACCGTTCTCCGGTAGGTCTAATACGTCTATTATATCGCTACCGATATCGAATATAGCACTCTCCTAATATACGCTATCGATGCCCCTTCGATTCGAAGGCCGCCTACTACTTATAGGTCTATATAACTATAGTCGCTACTTAAAGGAGATCTGCGACGGCGCTATACAACCGAGACAAGCTAAGACTATATATAGTAAGGACGGTATAGGTGCGCGATAGTAGATATATAATCGGTGCTATAGCGGGTAAGCGAAGCGGACCTACGACTAGCTACTACGGTAGTCGACTAGACAGGCTATCTAGGAGCGAATAGGTAGGAGCTTCTAATTTAATAAAGTTATCTTTAATCGTGCCTTTAATGTCTTAGAAACGCTACGTAGATTAGCCGAGAAGGACCCGAAGGTATAGGAAAAGAAGTAGCGCGAGTACGTATACAAACTCCGTAGTATTATCGAGAAGTTCCGCCTCGGATCCGGCGACGTCCTTAAGGAGCTCCTTAAGGGCCTAAATAAGGAGCGCGATACGAATAGCGGACAGGTATAGGGCACGATATACGCTAACAGCCGCTCGGTCTACTACGCTAGTTATAACGGCCTATCTAAGAGCCGCACTCTCTACCTATCGCTCCTACTAGCTAATATCGTTATCGACGAAGAGGTTAAGGCAGAAGTGCGCCGTTACTTACGTACTATTAGTCCTAAGGTAGCTCGCGAGTAGTATTATAGTAAGAATATAGAGTAGATACGGGCGAGGGTATAAGAAGGGTATATTAGTAGGTAGATAGGGTAGTAGTAGGTATAGGTAGTATTCGATAAGGAGCTAGGAGAAGAGGGAGGAAGGTAGGTAAGTTAGCCTATTGCTAAGCGCTAAGCCCTGCCTAAGGCATTAAGACCCTAGCTTTACTCGAGCCCGGTTATATGCTAATTACGTATAACCTCTTTAGTCCTAATATATGCTTCCCTTCTAAAGGCCGCGCCCTTATAGCCGGTCTTGTTCTAGTATTAACCTCTATTGCTACTAACTCAACAGGCCTAATAAGCCGCTTAGTCCGCGCTAAATTGAACGTATAACTACCGATTATATAACTATATTAAACCTTACCTCTAATACAACACAATATCTAACTCTAACTACGCTATTCTTATATATAATAAAGTAAAGGGATATAAGGCTATAAGAATTGAGGACTATCGACCAATTATAATACGAGCGTATCTTCCCTGCTATAATAGGTAGGTATACGGGATATTGTAGCACTGCCTCCGCTCTAAGTAATATCGTTCCGAGTTCTTTGCGTCTACTCTAAAAGACCTAGCTATATCCGCTTCCGAGGGTTTGTTCTTATTATTACGAGGGCTATTATTGTTCGTAGTTTCGCTAGCCCTAATTAGCTAGGTTTAGTAGCCTTTAATTGTTAATCTTATCTTATCTTTTCCGAAAAAACATAGCTCGTCTAGTTTCTATAGGTAAAGGCTATTATAAGTATAGTAGTAGAGGTTCGCCTCGCTTAAAGGGTTAGATAGATCGAGGAGTAACCTATTGTCCGCAAGATCGACCCCGGCTAGCTTAGCTCTATAGTTTTGCCCTTAGTTAGCTAGTCTATTAGTCGCTTAATCTTTTAAGCGGCTTAAGGTTTTGATTAAAGTTTTAATTAAAGTTTTAATTAGAGGTGCCTTAGGCTCGTAGTGCAGATAAGGTTGTATCTATAGGCGTAGTAACAATAGCAAGTAATGTTAATAATAGCGGCGCTAGCCGTCTTAGCGCTAACTTTACCTTGCTTCTAATTTCCTTCTTTAACTAACAATAACTCGGCAACACCGTTACTAATATAGCTATATCCTTCCTTTCTTAAATAGCAATACACTCCGCAACACTATTACTAATATAGCCGCGCTAGCCGCGCCGTCGTTATTATTACTATCGCTATTTACGCGCGCGCCGTCCTCGTAGATCGCCTAGGCCTTAAGGCCTCGATAGAATAAAAGAATAAAAGGGGGACCTATAGGGCGCGTTAGTAAAGAGGTAGAGTCCTTAAAAGAGCAGGCAATTAGTTAACGCGTCGTAGCGCGCCTAGTGTAGTCTTGTTATCCTTTATTGCTAACAATTGCTTGCCTCTAATTAGTTAGCTAATAGCACCCTAGGGGTAGCATTGTTCCTAGGCGATATTATAGGCCCTTAGCCTTCTTCTTGTTCTTTATACTAGTCTAATACTTATCTAACAGCTTAGTTATATCTTTAAAAGAGTCTTCCGCTTCCTACGAGTCCTATTTAGGTAAATAGCCTTGCTATCTTAGCAGGTACTCCTTCTTGCCTTGCCTAGTACGATGCTATAGGATACGTTCTATAGACTACAGCTCCTTACTATCCGCTAGTATGTCTTCGTGTTCTATAGGGGCTTTATCCCCTTCGCGTAGGTAGTACGGCTTAAGGAGGGATATATAGAAGGTGTTATAGATAGTGTAATAAGGTAGGAGCTACAACTAATAGGCCTATATGCCCTTAGTCTCTCGAATACGGAATAGGCTAATGTATCTTAGTGCGAGCTTAGGCCTTGTTTTGCTATTAGGTAATAGGTGTTTACGGATGCGGAGGTTCTTTATACTAAGTATAACTATGTCGCCTTGCTTAAAGGTTATTAGTATATAGCGCTTATCGTAGTAGGTCTTTTAGTACTCTTAAGCCTTTGTTAACTTCTCGGCTATCTTAGTATAGATTTCTCGTATCTTCTAAACCCTCTTAATAGCCGCTAGTATTTCGGGTACTTAACGCGCTTCCCTTTCCTTGCGCTCGGCCTCGAGCGATAGTAGGTCTTATAGTATAGCAGCATTCTGGCCTATTATAGCTATATAGGGCGAGATCTTAGTTAATAAATGTATACTATTATTATGTACGAATTCTGTAGGCTATAGGAGGTTAACCTAATCCTCGGGGTTCTTATTAATATAGCTGCGTAGGTACTGCTATAGGGTGGTATTCTGCCTCTCTGTTTAACCGTTAGTCTATAGATAGAAGGCTATTAATAGCCGATGCTTTAGTCTTAGCTATAGGCATATTTCGCTCTAATAGTGCGACGTAAATGTCGAGCCCCTATCGGAGACTATCCCCTTAGGGGTTCCCTAATAGGTATAGAAGATATTAGTCTACAGCGCCTCTACTATATTAATAGCAGTCTAATCCTTGCGCGCCGGGATGTATCGAGCGCCTTTAGTAAATCGATCTACTACAATAAGGATAGCATTATATACGTCCTTACTACCTCTACGTTTAGTAGGCGGAAGGCCTATAATAAAGTCTATTATAAGCTCTATAAATGGCTTGTAAGGGATTGGTAAGGAGGACAACTCGCTAAAAGGCTAATGCTTTAGTGCCTTAATACGTTAGTATACGGCATACGTGTTAACGTATTCCTTTATGTTCCGCTTACTATTTAGCTAGTAGTATGTGCGCGATAGTAGCTCGTACGACCTCTCTATGCTATAGTAACTAGCAAGCTTACTATTATAGTATCGCTTAAGAAGTTCTTATCGGATCGAATGTTTAGCGGGGATATAGTATCTGCCCTTAAACTTTAAATAACCTTTGTTATCGATCGACTAGTTACTCTTACTAGATCGAGTCGTTCGCCTACTTACAAGCTTGTCGATACGTTTAGTAGCAAAGGCGTCCCTCTACTAAGTACGTAATAGCTTATCTATAAACGATTAACTATCCCTATTTGCAAGGTTATTTAGTAGCACCCTCGCTACTAAACGAGGTACGCATTATATATATCTAATAGCACTAGCAGCCGGATTAACTATATTAGTACTTTAATCGCTATTACTATATATAGCGATATCGACTAGGGAGTTATTATAACTTCTCCTATCTGTGTCCTTAGCCCTTGCCTTAATACGCACTATTAATATAGCAAGAGTATTAATATGCTTTAAGCCGTCGCGGAGTCCGGTAAGCCGCTTATCCTACGCTTGCTTATTAACAATACAGGCTATAGCAATCTTATACTATAGGGTTAGAAACAAAGAATTGATGTGTTAGGTTTCGCCGTCGTAATTAGGTCGCCTCGATAGGCTATTAGCAGGGTTGCTTACGCCTAGCCGATATAATATATCAAAATTAAACCTAGCGAGGTAGACGGCCTATCTAGCCTGTCGACCTATAACCCTAGTAACCTTCGTAATTCTACGGAGGTTGTTATAGTCTATATAGACCTGTATTGTATATTAAGCCCTATCGAGGTAGTGCCTCTAGTACTTAAAGGCCTCGATAATAGCTAGGAGCTCTTACTCGTAGATCTCGTAGCGACGTTCTATATCGATTATCTTCCGTAAAAAGAAGGCGATTAGGTGCTAGTAATTGTTATTAGCCTATTATAACATAATAGCGGATATAGCGAACTAGGAAGCGTTAGTCTTAATACGGATCTGTTTACTTAGTACGAAATAGTGCAATAAGGGGACTTTAGTAAAGCGCTTCTTCAAACCGTTAAAAGCGGCTTGTACTCTATTAGTCTATTTGAACTCTCTAGTTAGGTTGGCCTTAGTTTTAGTAAGCTTAGTTAGGGGCATTATATGTCGTAAATAGCCCTTAATAAAGCGACGATAGAAATTAGCGAAGCCGAGGAATAACTAAAGTTCCTTAATACTAGTAGGTATTAGCTACTTAGTAATGGTCTTAATCCGGTTAGGATTAGCCTTAACACCCTTAGTCGACACGAGGAAGCCAAGGAAGGACACCTCTTTAGTAGCAAAGGTGCATTTAGAAGGCTTATAATATAGGCTATAGGCCCGCAGGCGGTCGAGCACCTTACGTACTATAGCCTAGTGCTCTGTAATGTTAGGTCAATAGGTATAGACTAGGATGTTATCTAGGTAAACTATATAGAGATAGTCTAATAGACCCGAAAGGGCCCGAGTAATATAGGACTAGAATGTTATAGGGGCGTTTTGCTAGCCTAAATAGTATAACCAAATACTCGAAATAGCTATAGCGAGTGCGAAAGGCTGTCTTCTATTTATCGCCCTTACGAATACGGATACGGTAATAGGCGTCCTTAATGTCTAATATAGTGTAGTAGTAGGTACTAGAAAGGCGATCGAGGGTCTTATTAATAAGCAGAAGTAGACAGCGGTCTTTAATAGTAATAGTATTAAGTCTACGGTAATTAACGTATAACCGTAGGCTACTATCCTTCTTTGGAACAAACAGGATTAGTGCACTAGTAGGGCTATTACTATACCGAATTCGACTATTAGCTAGGTTTTCCTCTAGGTACTTACGTAATATAGTAAGCTCTCGTTTACTAAGGTTATAGAGGGGGCTAAAAGGAACCTCCTTGCCCTCTATAATATTAATCTTATAATCCGTCTCTTTAAATATAGGCAATGTCGATGCTAAGTAGTGTTTAAATACATTAATGTAGGTCTCTCGAATAGGTTCTAGTATGCGCTTAAGTTGTTTAGGATCTATGCTATTAGGGGGCATAGGTTTATCGTTATCTCTACCGAGAAGATTAGCTATCGGATTAGCTAAGGCAGGTGTTAGGTTGCTAATAAACAGGACCCTAATATTATTAGGACACTCGCTAATATCGATGTATTTAATGTCCTCTCTCCTAGCGATTCTAAATCGCTATTATTAACTGCCTAAGTCTATAACTATAGCATAGTGCTTAAGAACAGGGTTGCTAATAACAATAGTAGCTCCCCTATATAGGTAGTCTATATCTACTGCGTAGGCAGTAAAGTCTAGTAGGCGTTTATTTCCGAGGTCGTCCTTTAGGGCTATAGGAACATAGTAGGCCCTATAGGTTAAGTGCCGAGCGTTATTAAACTAAGCAAGGGTTGGCAGGTTAGTCCTCGGCAGTTGTCGAAGGTCTAACTGCTTAGCTAGGCGATAGCTAATAAGGGCACTAACTGAATTTCCTAGATCTAGTATAACCTTAGTTTAATAGCTAGTGCCCTTCGTGTCCTATACAAGGCAGGGGCGTGTTATAGCTAGTACAATGTCGATAGTCTTACGCCGCACGAGGCTAATAGTTAGTGCGGCGCTTACTCTTTTTTCGAAGGACCGATAGGGGTAGCATTAGCGGCTAAAAGGTGCTTACGGTGCTTAGCGGCAGCACGGTCGATTCGGGCCTAGTCCTTAGGTTTATCGCATTAGCCTAGTAGATAGCTAGTGCTGTTATAATTAAAGCACTTTAATCCGGTCGGGAGATTGTTACTATAGCTATTGTTACTACTATTATTAGTTAAGCGATTAGTACTATAGGGATACGAGCCCCTTCTACGGCCCCTATTACGGCCTCCTCTATATAGCCGCCGGCTACGGCTTCTTCTACGGTCGTTGTTACTATTCCTATTGTTAGCGTTGTTGTCTTAGTAGGAACCTTGATTTCCTCCGCGGCTACGGTTGCTACGGTTGCTAGTAGGTCGGATCCTTAATTCTAGTCGTTACTAGAGCTAGATAGCTCGTTTAGCAGTTTCGACTTCGACTATGAATTAAATGCGTATAAGATTGGCCTGTTTAAACATACGGCGGCGGTCCAATTTAAGGACTAATTCCTATCTTAATTTAGGGCGTATTTCGGAGATCTAGATAGAATTAGTTTTAGTCGGGAGGTCGTCTTCGAGGGTCTTTAAATAGGCCTTAAATAAGCGAGCCGATTGATTAGTCTTTTATTTAGCTCGAAGGTACTAGTCCTAAGCGTGTTGTTGCCTTAGTATAGGGTTTCTAAGGGTATCTAGTATAATAGTTTTGTAGGTCTGCTACTAAACAGTAGTCTAGTTATTAAGGGAGTCAAAATAGTTATCCTAGGTGCGTTTTGGGTCGCCGTTAATATACTACATAGCATAGACGACTAGTGAATAGTTATTTGGTAGAGCCCTTAGTGCGTTTCGTTAGTTAAGCTTACAGTTACGAATGTAGTCGTTGTACTGCTTTCGACTAGAGCTATCAAACACGGTATAGTCCTTAAGTTTAGTATCCTTCTTCTAGACTAGGACTAATAGTAAGGAAGGTCCCGCTATAAACTTAGTGTTAGTTGTTAGGGCCTCCTAAAGGCGGCGAATTTCGAGGAGGTTATCCTTTAGCTGTTGTTCTTAACGTAGGGCAGTAAGCCTGTTTTAGGTAGCTTCTTAAAGTCTCCCTACTAGTTGAGGACTAAAGGCTAGTTAGCTATATCGTCGATTAACAATGTTGTTAAGAATATCGTTAATAGGCAATTCTAAATTATTACCTAGAATTATAGGTTCTTCTTTAATAGGCTCTCCGGCAGGCTCTTTAGCAGGAGGCACTTTAGCAGGTGCTCTAGTAGGCACTTTAGTAGGCACTTTAGTAGGCACTATACTACTAGCATTGTCGTTGCTAGCGCTACTAGCGGTAGTACGGTTGTTGTTTCGTAATAAACCGGCTATTATAAGGGGCGATACTAATAATGTATTATTAGCCCCTAAGATACGGATATAGCGGAATTAGTAGATATCGGCCTAGTATGCTTAACTTAGTGTAATAGGCCGTATAGAAGGCCTTGCTTAATAATTAGTACGGTTGTTTTAATAGAATAGTACGTATAGGTCCTATTGTTCGGGCGTAATATAGTTAAATCGATAGTTTTCGTAGCTATACCGCTAAAAGCTTGAAATAAGGACTATCTAGCTGCTGCCCTTAAAGGGTAGATCGAATACTATATAAGAAGGGTATGTTAGCAGGTAGATAGGGTAGTAGTAGGTATAGGTAGTATTCGATAAGGAGCTAGGAGGAGAGGGAGGAAGGCAGGTAAGTTAGCCTATTGCTAAGCGCCAAGCCCTGCCTAAGGCATTAAGACCCTAGCTTTACTCGAGCCCGGTCACATACCAATTACGTGTAACCTCTTTAGTCCTAACAGAGGGCTAGCCCGCTACGGACTTTCTTTGCTTCTATAGGTTGCTTTTTCTCTAATATTTTACCGGCTCTAGGTCTTTTAGTATCGGTACGATAGAATAGATAGTGTTTCTCGAGTAGTATTAGTATTGCTTTTATTATATAATGCGATACGAGGGCCGAGTAGAGCTATTAGATACTATAAATCCAATTATAGAAGGCATTCTACTACTACTCTCTTGTCCGCGGCGGCCTAAAGTACTTCCGTAGCTCTTATTCGAATGTCCGTCCTTCTAGTTCGTTCGAGTTTTCGGATATAGGGTACGGATTCGGGAGTATAATAGTAGTATAGTAAAAAAAAAACAACCGCTAAAGTCGAAGTAAACATTAGAACTTCGCGTAAAACTTCCTAAAATAGACGTTATATAATTAAACTATTAGTAGGTCTAATATATCTAGTATTATATCTTCGACATTTTCAAACATTGTATTTTAATCCGTATCTAGTCCCGTATTGTAAGTATCTAAATCCGTATCGGGTACTATAGCTATAGATACGCCTTTACGTAGATATTTTGCATTAAAATCCTACACTTCCTTATAGATTTTATTAATACTAGCTTAGTACGGGTTAGGTATAATAGGAGGATTATCTACGCTACGGCACCGATCGCCTACGCTACGGTATATAGTAAAGAGTCGAGCGGAGAGCCCCTAAATTTCGTAAGTTGTATCCTTATAGGAATAATTAGTAGTATTCCGGATCCCGAATTCGTCCTCGAAAGCATTATTTACTTGCATTGTAGCGAAAGTAGTATATAAAATACGATTAAATGTTTCTACTATATTATACGTCGAATTCTTGAAATTTCGCATATTATTTTTATACTGTAAATTAATTAGTTCGAGCAATTCGTCTACCGCGATCCCTTTCCCGGGCCTGCCTATTATATTTACGACGCCGCCGGCTAGAATCGCGCTGCGGAAATATAGAGATGCGCCCTTAAGTAGCTAAATTAGATATAGCATCTCGCGCCCGTAGTTATATTATCTAGCTCCGAAAAATACTACTGCGAGCTGCGGTAAGAGACGTTTAATATAACTAATATCTATATTCCGAGTCGTATATCGGAGAGTTAACTAGAGCTCGGTTATATAGAGTCGCCGATAAAGTGTAGTCTAGGTAGGATCGCGGATTCTAGGCTATACCTACGGGATAGGCTCTAACCGTAGCGGAGTCCGGCGTATCTACTACGGTAAGAGTAGCTTTGTCCTAGGTATACTATATACCCGTTCCTATTCTCTTTCTAGCTATGCTAAAGGCCGTAAGTAGCTATTATATATAGCTACTAAGAACTAAAGATATTCATCCGTAGTAAGACCTACTATAGTAGGTATAACCGCCCTTAGCTTACTAAAATTAGGAGGTAAATCCGTAGGGAAATATTCGCTATAGTATAGCTGCTTAACGAATAAGGCGATAATCCTTACGGAGTACCTATAAAGCGCAACGGGACGTAGTATCTAGTATTTTGGTTTTTTCTCGGTTAATCCTTTCGCACTAAATGCCTACTTGTCCTAGAAAAGGCTATATTCCGACCTAGCATCCTAACTAACACTCTAGAAAAGGCGAACTAGTATATAATAGAGGTTTATAGCGGTATAGAAGAGTCCCGCAACGGGCATTATCTAATCCCGCCGCTCGAATAGCCTTACACTTTTAGTATTTTTACCTTTATTGCTCCGTATACGCTATACCGACTATTAATCTCCGTAGAAAAGCTATAACCGTATAAGGAAGTCTACGACTAGGTTAAGGCGCAGCTTATATAGTATAATATCCTCTTATACCGCGGCGTTCCTATCGATAGTACTCTCGCTATAGTAATGTAAAAAGGGTATATTAGCAGGTAGATAGGGTAGTAGTAGGTACGAGCAGTATTCGATAAGGAGCTAGGAGGAGAGAGAGGAAGGCAGGCAAGTTAGCCTATTGCTAAGCGCTAAGCCCTACCTAAGGCATTAAGACCCTAGCTTTACTCGAGCCCGGTTATATACTAATTACGTGTAACCTCTTTAGTCCTAATATACGCTTCCCTTCTAAAGGCCGCGCCCTCGTAGCCGGTCTTTGTTCTAGTCTCAACCTCTATTGCCGCTAACTTAGTAGGTCTAATAAGCCGCTTAGTCCGCGCTAAATTGAACGTACAACTACCGATTATGTAACTATATCAAACCTTACTTCTAATATAGCACAATGTCTAACTCTAACTGCGCTATCCCTATATACAATAAAACAGGAAGTAATATATATCTATAAGAATTAAGGGCCTTCGACCAATTATAATACGAGCGCGTCTTCCCTACTATAATAGGTAGACGTACGAGGTATTGCAGCCCTACCTCCGCTCTAAGTAATATCGTACCGAGTTCTTTGCGTCTACTCTTAAAAGACCTAGCTATGTCCGCTTCCGAGGGTTTACTCTTATTATTACGAGGGCTATTATTGTTCGTAGTTTCGCTAGCCCTAATTAGTTAGGTTTGGTAGCCTTTAAGTGTTAATCTTATCTTATCTTTTCCGAAAAAACACAGCTCGTCTAGTTTCTATAAGTAAAGGCTATTATAAGTGTAGTAGTAGAGGTTCGCCTCGCTTAAAGGGTTAGATAGATCGAGGAGTAACCTATTATCCGCAAGATCGACCCCGGCTAGCTTAGCTCTATAGTTTTGCCTTTAGTTAGCTAGTCTATTAGTCGCTTAATCTTTTAAGCGGCTTAAAGTTTTAATCAAAGTTTTGATTAAAGGTGCCTTAAGCTCGTAGTATAGGTAAGGTTGTGTCTATAGGCGTAGTAACAATAGCAAGTAATGTTAGCAATAGCGGCGCTAGTCGTCTTAGCGCTAACTTTACCTTGCTTCTAATTTCCTTCTTTAACTAACAACAACTCGGCAATACCGTTACTAATATAGCTATGTCCTTCCTTTCTTAAATAGTAATATACTCCGCAATACTGTCACTAATATAGCCGCGCCGGCCGCGCCGTCGTTATTATTACTATCGCCATTTACGCGCGCGCCGTCCTCGTAGATCGCCTAGGCCTTAAGGCCTCGATAGAATAAAGGAATAAGAGGGAGACCTATAGGGCGCGTTAGTAAAGAGGTAGAGTCTTCAAAAGAGCAGGCAATTAGTTAACGCGTCGTAGCGCGCCTAGTATAGTCTTATTATTCCTTGTTACTAACAATCGCTTGCCTCTAATTAGTTAGCTAACAGCACCCCGGGGGTAGCATTATTCCTAGGCGACATTATAGGCCCTTAGCCTTCTTCTTATTCTTTATACTAGTCCAATACTTATCTAATAACTTAGTTATATCTTTAAAAGAGGCTTCAGCTTCCTACGAGTCCTATTTAGGTAAATAGCCTTACTATCTTAATAGGTACTCCTTCTTGCCTTTCCTAGTCCGATGCTATAGGATACGTTCTATAGACTACAGCTCTTCGCTATTAGCTAGTATGTCCTCGGATTTAGCAGGTGCTTTATCGCCTTCGCGCTAGTAGTATAGTTTAAGGAGGGAGATATAGAAGGTGTTATAGATAGTGTAATAAGGTAGAAGCTATAACTAGTAGGCCTAGCTATTGCCCTTCGGTTCTTAGATGCGAAATAGGCTAATGTATCTTAGTACGAGCTTAGGCCTCGTTTTACTATTAGGCGATAGGTGTTTGCGGATACGGAGGTTCTTAGTGCTAAGTATAACTATGTCGCCTTATTTAAAGGTTATTAGTATATAACGCTTATCGTAGTAGGTCTTTTAGTATTCTTAAGCCTTTATTAACTTCTCAGCTATCTTAGTATAGATTTCTCGCATCTTCTAGATACGTTCTATTGCCGCTAGTGTCTCTAGTACTTAACGCGCTTCCCTTTCCTTGCGCTCGGCCTCGAGCGAAGTAAATAGATCTTATAGCAACGCGGCGTTTTAACCTATTATAGCTATATATAGTAAAACCTTAGTTAATGAGTGTACACTATTATTGTATACGAATTCTATAGGCTATAGGAGGTTAACCTAATCCTTAGGATTCTCATTAATATAACTGCGTAGGTACTACTATAGGGTAGCATTCTGCCTCTCTGTTTAACCGTTAGTCTATAGATAGAAGGCTGTTAATAGCCGATGCTTTAGTCTTAGCTATAGGCATATTTCGCTCTAGTAGTGCGATATAAATGTTAAGCCCCTATCGGAGACTATCCCCTTAGGGGTTCCCTAATAGGTATAGAAGATGTCAGTCTATAGCGCCTCTGCTATATTAATAGCAGTCTAATCCTTGCGAGCAGGAATATAGCGAGCACCCTTAGTGAATCGGTCTACAATAACTAGTATAGCGTTAAAGACGTCTTTGCTTCCTCTTCGCTTAGTAGGGGGAAGACCTATAATAAAGTCTATTATAAGCTCTACAAAAGGCTTCTTTAGAATAGGGAGTAAAGACAACTCGCTAAATAGTAAGTGCTTTAGTGCTTTAACTCGCTAGTATACTATATAGGTCTATATATACTCCTTTATATACCGCTTACTATTTGGCTAGTAGTATATACGCGATAGTAACTCGTACGACCTCTCTATACTATAGTAACTAGCGAGCTTACTATTATAGTGCCTCTTTAAAAGCTCTTGTCTAATCGATTGTTTAGCGGGGATATAGTATCTACCCTTAAACTTTAAGTAACCTTTGTCGTCGATCGACTAGTTATTACTCTTACTAGATCGAGTCGCCCGTCTACTTACAAGCTTATTAATGCGCTCGATAGCAAAGGCGTCCCTCTACTAAGTACGTAACAGCTTATCTATAAACGATTAACTATCCCTATTTATAAGGTCGTTTAATAGCACCCGTACTATCGAACGAGGTACGTATTATATGTATCTAATAGCACTAGCAGCCGGAACTACTATAACCTCTTCTACAGTGCTGTCGCTATATAGGCTATTACTATAGATAGCAATGTCTTTAATCGAGTTATTATAGCTCGAGCGATCTACGTCCTTTCTTTTAACGTATACTAGAAGAACGATAACTCCGCTATAGTATTTGTTATCGCCGCGGGGTCCGGAAGTCCGCTTATCCTACGCTTGCTTATTAACAATACGGGCTATAGCAATCTTATACTATAGGGTTAGAAATAAAGAATTAATGTGTTAGGTCTCGCTGTCGTAATCAGGTCGCCTCGATAGGCTATCGGTAGGGTTACTTACGCCTAGCCGGTATAATATATTAAAATCAAACCCGGCGAGGTAGACGGCCTATCTAGCCTATCGACCTATAACCCTAGTAACCTTAGTAATGCTACGGAGGTTGTTATAGTCTATGTAGACCTAAATTGTATACTAAGCACTATTAAGATAGTAGCGCTAATACTTAAAGGCTTCTACGATTGCTAAGAGCTCTTGCTCGTAGGTCTTATATCGACGTTCTATATCGATTATCTTTCGTAAAAAGAAGGCAATCGGATGCTAGTAATAGTTATTATCTAATTACTGTAATATAATAGCCGATATAGCGAACTGTAAAGCGTTAGTCTCAATTCGGATCTGCTTGCTTAGTACGAAATAGTACAATAAGGGGACATTAGTAAAGCGTTGCTTTAGGCCGTTAAAAGCGGCTTGTGCTCTATTAGTCTATTTGAACTCTCTAGTTAGGTTAGCCTTAGTTTTAGTAAGCTTAGTTAGGGGCATTACATACCGTAAATAGCCCTTAATAAAGCGACGATAGAAATTAGCGAAGCCGAGGAACGACTATAGTTCCTTAATTAACGTAGGAACAGGCTATTTAGTAATGGTTTTGATCCGATTAGGATTAGCCTTAATACCCTTAGTTAACACGAGGAAGCTAAGGAATAACACCTCCTTAGTAGCAAAGGTGCATTTAGAAGGTTTGTAATATAGTCTATAGGCTCGTAGGCGGTCGAGGACCTTACGCACTACGGCCTAGTGTTCTGTAATATTAGGTAAATATATATAAACTAGGATGTTATCTAGGTAAACTATACAGAGATAGTCTAATAGGCCTAAAAGGGCCCGATTAATATAGGACTAGAATGTTATAGGGGCATTAGCTAGGCTAAATAGTATAACTAAGTATTCGAAATAGCTATAACGAGTACGGAAGGCTGTTTTCTATTTATCGCCCTTACGAATGCAGATACGATAGTACGTATCCTTAATGTCTAATATAGTATAGTAGTAGGTACTAGAAAGGCGGTCGAGGGTCTTATTAATAAGCGGGAGTAGACAGCGGTCTTTAATAGTAACAGCATTAAGCCTACGATAATCGATATAGAGGCGTAGGCTACTATCCTTCTTTAGTACGAACAGGATAGGTGCACTAGTAGGGCTGTTACTATACCGAATTCGACTATTAGCTAGGTTTTCCTCTAGGTACTTACGCAATATAGCGAGCTCTCGTTTACTAAGGTTATAGAGGGGACTAAAAGGAACCTCTTTACCCTCTATAATATCAATCTTATAGTCTGTCTCTTTAAATATAGGCAATGTCGATGCTAAGTAGTGTTTAAACACATTAATATAGGTCTCTCGGATAGGCTCTAGTATACGAGCAAGCTAATTAGGATTATTAGGGGGCACAGGTTCGTCGTTATTACTACCGAGTAGGTCGGCAGTCGGATCGGCTAAGGCGGAGGCTAGTATTAGGTTGCTAATAAATAGGACCCTAATATCGTTAGGGCACTCGCTAATATTAATATGTTTAATGTCCTCTTTCCTAGCGATTCTAAATCGCTACTTCTAGAGGCCTAGGTCTATAGCTATAGCGTAGTACTTAAGAACAGGGTTGCTAATAACAATATCGGATAAGAGGCTGTCTATATCTACTGCGTAGGCAGTAAAGCCTAGTAGGCGCTCATTTCCGAGGTCGTCCTTTAGAGCTATAGGAACATAGTAGGCCCTATAGGTTAAGTGCCGAGCGTTATTAAACTAAGCAAGGGTTAGTAGGTTAGTCTTCGGCAGTTGTCGAAGGTCTAATTGCTTAGCTAGGCGATAGCTAATAAGGGCACTAACTGAATTTCCTAGATCTAGTATAACCTTAGTTTGATAGGTAGTGCCCTTCGTATCCTATACAAGGTAGGAGCGTATTATAGCTAGCACAATATCGATAGTCTTACGCCGTATAAGGCTAATAGTTAGTGCGGCGCTTACTCTTTTTTCGACTAATTAAAGGAGCCGACTAGGGTAGTATTAGCGGCTAAAAGGTATTTCTTATACTTAGCGGAAGCACGGTTAATTCGGGCCTAGTCCTTAGGTTTATCGCATTAGCCTAGTAGATAGCTAGTGCTATTACAATTGAAGCACTTCAATCCGGTTAGTAGACTACCGTAGCTGCTATTATTGTTAGTAGAGCGGTTAGCATTGTAGGGATACGAGCCCCTTCTACGGCCCCTATCGCGGCCTCCTCTATATAGCCGGCGGCTACGGCCTCTTCTACGGTCGTTGTTACTATTCCTATTGTTAGCACTGTTGTCTTAGTAGGAACCTTAATTTCCTCCGCGGCTACTACGGTTGCTACGGTTAGTACTAGTTAGTCGGATCCTCGATTCTAGTCTTTATTAGAGTTAAACAGCTCGTTTAGCTGTTTCTACCTCGACTATAAATTAAATACATGTTAGGTTAGCCTATTCAAACATACGGCGGCGGTCTAATTCGAGAATAAGCTCCTACCTAAGCTTAGGGCGTATTTTAGAGATCTATATAGAATTAGTCTTAGCCGGGAGGTTATCCTCGAGGGTCTTTAAATAGGCCTCGAATAAGCGAGCCGATTAATTAGTCTTCTATTTAGCTCGAAGATATAGGTCCTAAGCATATTGTTGCCTTAGTATAGGGTTTCTAAGGGTGTCTAGCATAATAGTCTTGTAGTCTTGCTACTAAATAGCGGTCTAATTAGTAAGGGAGTCGAAATGGTTATCCTAGGTGCGCTTTAGGTCGCTATTAATGTACTACATCGCGTAGACAACTAGTGAATAGTTATCTAGAAGAGCCCTCGGCGCATTTCGTTAGTTAAGCTTACAATCGCGTATATAATTATTGTATTATTTGCGACTAGAGCCTTTAAATACGGTATAGTCCTTAAGCTTAGCATCCTTCTTTTAGATAGGGACGGGTAGTAAGGAAGGCCCTACTATCGGCTTAGTATTAGTTATTAGGGCTTCCTATAGACGGCGAATCTCGAGGAGATTATCCTTTAGCTATTGTTCTTAACGTAGGGTAGTAAGCCTGTTTTAAGTGGCTTCTTAAAGTCTCTCTACTAGTTAAGGGCTAAAGGCCGGCTAGCTATATCGTCGATTAATAATGTTGTTAAGAATGTCGTTAATAGGTAATTCTAGATTATTACCTAGAATTATAGGTTCTTCTTTAATAGGTCCTATAGTAGGCTCTTCGGTAGGAGGCACTTTAGTAGGCACTTTAGCGGGAACTATACTACTAGCGTTGTTATTGCTAGCGCTGCTAGCGGCAGCACGGTTGTTGTTTCGTAATAAGCCGGCTATTATAATAGGGGGTAACACTAATAATGTATTGTTAGCCCCTAAGATGCGGATATAGCGGAATTAGTAGATATTAGTCTAGTGCGATTGACTTAGTGTAATAGGCCGTATAGAAGGCCTTGCTTAATAATTGGTACGGTTGTTTCGATAGAATAGTACGTATAGGTCCCGTTCTTCGGGCGTAATATAGTTAGATTAGTCTTGTTCGTAGCTATACCGCTAAAAGCTTGAAATAAGAACTATCTAGCTGCTGCCCTTAAAGGATAGATCGAATACTATATAAGAAGGGTATATTAGCAGGTAGATAGGGTAGTAGTAGGTACGAGTAGTATTCGATAAGGAGCTAGGAGGAGAGAGAGGAAGGTAGGCAAGTTAGCCTATTACTAAGCGCTAAGCCCTGCCTAAGGCATTAAGACCCTAGCTTTACTCGAGCCCGGTTATATACTAATTACGTATAACCTCTTTAGTCCTAATAAGTGAATCGTACTAAGCGGGTAGAATTCGGTTTTAGAGGCCTATAGCGGATATAGTCCTAGCTACTACGCAATCGACTTAACCCGAGGGTCCTTAACTACGGTTGCGAGCTTATTTTCGAAGATGCTTATAATCGCCGCGTATATATAATACATCGACAATTTCCGAGACTATTCGTCTTCTCTAAGCGTAGGGGTATTATAGATATCCGTAGCGTCTAGTCGCGTATCCGCCTTAAAATCGTTAATACGTAGGCTAGTATCGGGATAGCGAATATACGGAGTAAAGCGCACTAGTAGCGCCGTAGTAAGATTGCGCATAACCGACTAATTAGATATAGTCTAATCCCGAACCGTATCCTAGAAATTAATATTATCGTATACTACGTACTATATAATATTATACGCTAACCGGACGAGCCTTTCCTATATAGAATAAGCACGAGTTAACTATAATGCGATTAAATAACTACCTTCTGCTCGCTCCTAGAAAGCTTCTCCTTACGGTATAGTGCTATATACGTAGCGATTAAACCAATCCCCGATAGGACATTTAATACCCTCCGCTTTACGCTATTTAATAGGAGGTACCGACCGAATGCCTTTGTAAACTAATTAGATTTGTTCCGAGAGCGAGTATAGAGGATAAAGGTAGTAAGGGTAAATATTCGTATATCGAGATTATCCGGCTCTTTATTACGCTACCTAACTAATACGCTGCGGGCAAATTAATGCTACGCTAGAGCAATATCCTAGATAACCTTATATGTATCCTTAAACTACTAGACGGAGAATTAATTATCGAATCTATTAATAGGTTCGAGTAGCGTAGCGGCCTAGTCGCCCGCTACGGCCTCGGATACCTCCGTAGCGGATCGAAGAGTCCTCTACTATTTCCTATATAAGCTCTTTCTAATTAGGTAATCGAGTTTACGAATAATATTACTATTCTTACTACTAGACAACTCAACCTACTTCGATTTGCGTAGCTCCGCATTTAATATAATAGAGAGCTAGCCGACGCGATACGTATAGGACTTACTCTATAGTTTACTAGCCTAGTACTATACGACCTTCCCTATAGTAAGGTTGTTTTCCTATATCTTGCGTATTACTTCTTTATAGCGCTGTCTTTTATCGCGACGAGCGCGGGGCTAGCGAGTTACGTAGCGAGTCGACTCGTTATCGCTACTACTAACGCTACTACTATCTATAATACTATCTACTTCTAGTTATAGGCGATCCGCTAGGTCCTCCTCTTCGGTAGACCCGTTACCCGGATACTTATAAGATAGAACACTAGAAAGATCGGAGGAGGTAGATAGACTAGAAGGAGAGCGACTAGATATATATCTATCTATAGCGGAGGATAGAGATAGTCCTACGGAAGTAGACTAGAAAGCCGCGGAGGGTATAGTCGTAATAGAAATACGCGACAATATAGTCGTATCTACCTAGCGTATATCGCGACGCGGGCGCTACGACGACGACGATATATTTATATCCGATTTCGTACCTAGGAAACTTCGGAAAAAAGATAGTAATACGGAGAGAGGTATTCCCGCTACGAGAGAAATTTGTACTATAGGAAATAGTCGTTCTAGTATTAAAACTAGGGTTTTGCGATTCTCCTATATAAATGTTTAATATAGGAAGTCGAAATCCCGATAGAAACGGCCTAGACGAGAATAGCGATTCCTATATTCCCTACCCTAATTAGTAGAAAAATTTGCTTAGCTCCGTATAGTTTTTATCTAAGCCCGCTACGGAGTAGTCTACATACGGGACGCGGACCGCTATATCCCGTAAAGGCAAATTGTCTAATAATAAAACGCAGGTAAGAATATAAAGGTAGGAATCGCTAACATTCTCGTCTGGTCTCGAGATAGTCAACATCGTAGCATTCATTGCTAGCATTTCCTACTACAATACAACAACCTCCATGATTCCGAGTGATGAAGTTGGACCGGTCCTATTAGCACATAGGGGCATATTGTTGATCGAGCGACTATAGCAGACCCTTACGATGCGCCGACTAAATAACATTCCAGCCCAGACAGCGACGCGCTGAATGCGTGTACTCAAGAAATGCACCAGAAGACCGCCGCTGTCTTGTGCCCTCCATCATTGCGTCCGGAACATAGCATGAACAAGATTGAGACCACTGCCAATGTTTAGGAGAGATAGACACATATGCCTCAGGATATGCTGCATTTACCTCCGATGCAAGACAGTTCGGCGCTCAGTGCGTACGAGTATATTTCCATGCGGTTGGCCAAGCACACACAGCTGCAGGAGTGGGGACGGATACCCGCGAGCGGCTCCTACAGGACTGCACTACCGTCGAACCACATCAACATCCTGTGAGGAGTTGGGCATGCACGAACGCAGAAATTTCTAGCAGCCTTTCGCTATGAAAAAGCGCATCAGCTCGCCCACACTGATTCTTTGACTCTCAGCTGCAATGGGCTTTCCTTGTGGAGAGATCCTATCGAGACGTGAGTTACGCCCTTCGACGAAGCACTCCAAGTGTTCTCGCTACAGCCATTCTCTCTGCGACTTCCTGGAAAGACATGCCTCCATAACGCTTGGACACTCCTGGCCACATCCTCGATCGGGTAATGCGTGCGAGAAGTGTGGTTCAGATACCTCTTGTTCTTGCCTTACCAGTCGCGATTATACACTACACTCCTTTCAGCTTTGAGAACTGGCGCAAAATTCGGTCGCTTCCGGCATATTTCTGGGGAACCCTCAAAGACGGACGCCACTTTGTATCTTGTGATAGCTCGCCTATGCCTACCACTACGTCGGTAATTGTCGGCCTGATCCCAGTTCATGGGCCCAGACACTCATTCTCAGTGCCCGAAACGGAAGCATGGTCTGATACATCTGCCCAAAAGTCATGGAGTCGCGTGGTTGAAGGAGCTCGTGACGGCTCTCAATGAAGCCGAGAGTGTAAATGTGAATCAAGAGACTGATGAAAGGCACGCGGTGCCTTGAGCAATACGCGCTCAGTGTTCGCTAAACCTCCCAGTACGACAGCGGACCCATCGTTTCTCTGTGGCCTTCAGCACATTACACGGTCGTGGGGTCTACGAGATTCTTGTGCTACGCGTGCCGACGACTTCAGCAGTGACCTGCCGACCTCTCGATGTCTATCAAGGAGTTCTGTATGTCAATTCCGAGTACTGCGCGCATGCAAAGCTCTGCAACAATCAAATTATCTGGAGCGTGGACTCTGGGAGCAAGGGTTCGTCAGCCTTGAACAATTCAGGACTGGCAATGCCGCACTCACTTTTGGAGAAGGAAATACTTGTGCAGACGTCGGAAATGTCCACAATGTGTGCCCTTTCTTGGCCCGACAGTCAAGACGCAGAGTTCCCAGCGCGCTTCGAGGTGGGTCAAGGAGCAACACCAGCAGCCTTACGGGATCCCTGGCGACTGCTGTCAACAAGCACGTTTCCTCAATTGCTGGAACGGCAACGGTACACGAACCTAACGTTCGAGAAATTGGGATCAGAACTGGTTCTTCCATTCATCTTCTCTTCAATGCGCCTAAGCATAATCGGTGGCGACGGCTCGAGAATGACTGGCATGGTCAGACTCTTCGACCCGACGATGGTCAACGACGACGGAAGAAGGCACTTCATCCAGGGCACTGTTGCTGATGAGCTCGCTTCGCCTGAGGCAGTTCGTGAACACGTAGGAACACACACAGTTGGAAGCCAATCCAAAGCATCTGTGGACGATCTAACCTCTCCTCATATGGCACCAAAGCGACTTGCTTTCCAGCTAGTCACCGGTGCAGCCAATCCACTCCCCAGCAAACTTTCAGATGGCGCCGAAGAGCTTCCGACTCTACTCCTCGACAATGCTCAGCTGAACTTGGAATTGCAGCTGCTCTTATATATGGCAACGAAATACCCCATGAGCGACGACGACCTGAAAAACTTCAGCGATGGCATTAGACCAGTGGAAGGTAGTGAGAAGGGCAAGCTGCCCCCTGAGCTCGGCTCGATGCTTGATGGTGACCTGGCATCGTGGCTCAAAAATACTTACGTCCCAGGATTCATCGCTACTCGAATCATTGCCATGGATCCCAGCTCAAAAACAGCCTGGCGGGTCAATTTCAGCGACTCGGAAGTAGCAAATGTCAATCATTGGTTTAGTGGTAAAGGCAAAGGATGTCTCAGTCAGGCGCCGGAGTACACGCAACTGAACGAGCTGGCGGCAAGGTACGCGCTGCTTCAAGCGTTCCCCCGCGTCCAAGACTATCTCAACGACACCGAGCCAGATGAGAACGGTAGGCAAGGCGGAGAGAAGTGGGCATCGGCTCTATACCATTCACAAGGCCGAGGTTACGCTCTGGCAGCACTCGCGAATACGACTAACGTCAAGGTACGGTTCTCTACACTGACTTTGATTATAATCTCTAACAAATTTAGGCCAGGACCAAGGTTCAAGTGGTGTGTAATGGTAAATCATTCCCAGACCTGATGTTTTGAAATTCGTATTTCTCAACGCTCTATCGCTAGCGTATTCAGCATCAATCAAAAAGAGCTCAAGTCTCACGGGTCCATGCAACCCATCGGTGAGACGAAGTCTAGATTTTTGCGAGGTTTATAAAGCTAATCGATCCAGAACCTCTTGCCAAACGACGAAAAGCCCTATGCCATTAGAATTGTTGAAGCACTCAAAGCATACAAAGCTTCTGGTTTTAAGCAAGATACATCGGGCTTCAAGCTGACCCTGACTCCGAGCTTGAATATCAGTTTCTGCACGATGCTGTCCTTGGCTTGTGGGAACAGCTACTCGATAAGAAACCAGGATCGCTTGGGGTTAGCTTGGCTGGCCAATTGATGCAAGATGCCAATCAGTTAGTGGAGGACATGAATATCGATGCTACTAAAACGGCCGCGGAGAAAGCGTACGTTATGGAGAGACGGAGCGAAGAGACTGGCCGCTAATGGATCTGCAGAGCTGTGATGACCGCGCAAGCTTCCAACCTCATAGAACTAATTGCACAAGCACCGAAGAAAATCGGTGAAGCTACCAAAGGCATTGAAAAAGCTTTTGAGTCAGTACAGAACGCTCTGAACATGGTAAAGAACTCCAAGTTGATGAAGCTCATGGGTCCCGTCATGGCTGTTGCTACGGTAAGTCAGCTCGGGTAGAAACCCACGTACATTGCATTTATTGAGTCATTATAGGCAGCAATTTTCGCGTGGTCCGCATATGGCGCATACCGAGATTGGAGCAACCTTTCTATAGACGATCGAGCTATCCTCATCCTCTCGACCGTACAAACAACTTTGCAGAGGCTTGAGGATGGCGCCAAGGCATTCTCACCACTCTTCAAATCTCTTAGAAGAACTGGTCCAGAGGTCAGCATTGCTCCACGAGATACTATTGCTGGTTCAATTGAAGAGAACACTGAGCTTCGACTACCTGAGAACTCGGAAAAGGGACAAGTGGAGATCGAGCTTATCGATCATGCCGATGAGCTCCCCGGAGGTGTGGCAGACCAAGAAGCCGAAGCACAGCAAGTCGCCGATGATGTGTCGAACGTGGCAGAACTAGGCGCGGAAGACGCAGCAGAGGTGGCGATAGGAGCAGACGTTGAAGCTGCAGCGACCAAATTGGGCGCTTTATTCGCCATCGGTGGAAAGATCATCAAGGGCCTACTCGGGTGTGTAGGAGTTGCACTCACTATATTTAGTGCTCTCAGCCTGGCATAGAACTTTCACAGCATGGATTAGATGGAGCGACGTCTCAACATTACCAATTTTGTCATTATGGGACTCTCTGTCATCGCTCCTATCGCTGAGGCCGGCATTGCAATCCTTGCTGCCGGCGCAGAGGGCATTGCACTATCGGTTGCAGCAGGTGCCATGGCCATCTGCTCCTGGGCAGGTCCGGCACTCCTGGTTGCGGGCATCGTTATCGGCATTCTAATGCTTTTCCACCAGCACACTCCGGACCCTCCTTTATCCGCGCTAGAGCAATGGATTCAGGATCATGGAAAACCTTTCGTCGATCCTCTGAAAGATCCGCCGACTTCCGAGCTGACTTGGACGGTATCATCCCTTCAAAAAGACGCAAAGGATCAGACGCTGAGGATCAAGGGCGTCAACAATATCAAGACGACAGTAACGCTTGCGAATGTGCAGATCGAGTTCCCATCTGGTGGCTCTCCGGGCATGCTGTTCTCCGAGCAAGACTTTACTGCCGCCAAAAGTGATGCTAAGACACTGTCTCCGGGCCAGATTCAAGTCAGTAGTGCTCTTTCACCCGCCCCGGAACTCCAGATCATCCACACGGAGGCTATTCCTGGCAAAACAGCAGTACAAGAGTCGTTGACTTGGCTGTGCAAAATCGTTGGCGTGAGGCCGTCGAATAGTGACGTCGAAGAGGCCCGACCATTCCTGAGGCTCGGTGTTGGACAGCATATTGAGATTGCTATCGATGGCACGGTGATGGTGCCAGGGAAGGATGAGAAGGGCAGTGAGGTGAATGATCCTTCTGTTACGATCCATGCGGACTGGGTTGATGATAAGAACAATCCTTGGGATCAGTGGGAGTCTGTATTGCCGATTGTGTGGACAACGTGATTGCGTACGACGGTATGGACTGAATATATACAAGTAATGACGCTCAGATGGAAGGTCAGCCGCGATTTCGATTGTATGTGGATTGGGCATAGAGATGGTGGTGGTTCGAAAGCGTAGAGTTTATTTTATGCACAAGCTTATCGATAGGCTTATGCAAGCTTATGTAAGCTTCACAAAACTTTCCTACATCTCCCAAGCCAACCTCAACCTTGTCGTCATACGCCGAAATGTCTGTCCGAAAACGCAACGAGTTCCTAGAGGGCGACGAGAGTGACGGAGAATCGGATAATGGCTACGACTCCGAGGCGGACGAAGGAAGAGGCGCGATCGCGAACAAGCGCCGCAAAATCGACGCCGAATCTGGATCAGAAGCATCATTCGACGGCGTAGAAGATGAAGGGGAGGATCTCGAGCCAGTCAAAGCAGTAGCGGAGGACTCGCGATTCGACTTTTCGAAACTCGGAGCAGAAGAAGAGGCAGAACTTGAGCAGGAAGATGAGGCGGAAATCTCGCAATCGAAGCGCAAAAAATCCAAGGCGCAAAAGGAACTCGAAGCCGCGGCAAAAAAGACGCGAAAGTCGGGCGTCATCTACATCTCTCGCGTACCGCCCTTCATGAAACCGCAGACACTCAAACACTTCCTCGCACCTCACGCCTCGAAAGGCTTGAATCGCATCTTCCTCACGCCTGAAGACCACTCGCAACACCAGAACCGCGTCAAGCGAGGCGGCAACAAGAAGAAATCTTACACAGATGGCTGGGTGGAATTCAATAGCAAGACCGAAGCCAAACTCGCCGCGGAAGCTCTGAATGGGAATATCATCGGGGGCAAGAAGGGTGGTTATTACCATGATGATATTTGGAATATCAAGTACCTGAAGGGTTTCAAGTGGGATAACTTGACTGAGCAGATTAGGAATGAGAATGCCGAAAGGGCGGCGAGGCTGAAGCAGGAGATTTGGAAGACGAGGAAGGAGAATAAGAGGTTTGTGGAGGATGTGGAGAAGGGGAAGATGGCGGAGACGAGGGAGAGTAAGAAGAGAGCGAGGAGGGAGAAGGAGGGTGGTGGGATACAGGGGGAGAATGAGGATGCTGGTACAAATGCGAGAGCTATTGAGTTCAAGCAGAAGAAGGCGAAGAGTAAGGACGCGGCAGGCCAAGAGGAGAAGCCGTTTGGTGGCTCTCTACGCATCGGCAGTAAGATTTTCTGAGCTTAGCAAGGAAAAGTGCCTTCTGAACGATTGTCGGCGAGAAATGATCTTGTCACTTCTTCGGAAGGCATTGCTAACGCTGCTTGTGTCCTCTCTGGATCCACCTTTACTTTCACAGTTCGTCCGCCCTCGGGCTCATGCATGTGACATGCATGCAGGGATCTTGGCACCGAGTCTGCGAGCTCATGCATGTAACATCCGTCAGGGATCTTGGCACCAATTCTGCGAGCTCAAATCGGCGCGAGCTCTGCAACGCTCATCATATGACGAACATCCGCAGCAACCCATTTGCGAGCCGCAATCGCAATCTTGCACGGTACGCCATTTCAAAATCTCGGCTGTGATACGATCTGCTCATGACTACTTGCTAGCTGCGACCATTACCAGCTTCGTCGGCGCCCGTATTATAGGAATTTCCGAGTCACTCGAAGCTATATTGCTCAACATTACGACGACTGATCGGGCTTTACTACCCTGCTTCTGCTTCTGAGCCAGCGCAACAGTAGAGCGTTCTGCTACGCTATCCAAAGCTCCATTCGCCTCCACAAGCCGACAAGATCTTTTCATTTGATGAGCGACTCGAAGTTAGTCCAACTCTCGACCGGTCGTTACTAGCGACTTTCAACAGCATGCCGACCATCACTGCTGGCGCGCGAGTCGCAGGCACTACGGCACTACTTGAAGCTATTCTTCTCAATCTCAACCGCGATGAAGTCGACTTTAAGACATTGCTTCTTAGCTAGCAGGCTCCGACTGCCTTTCGCGATACCATTCAAGGATCTCTCAAGCTTCGTCAGGCGCTTTTCTTCGAACCACCAAACACTCCACGCAAGAGCAGCGATGTACCGGTCCGGCATGAATCCGTTGCTCCGACTTTCAAGCAGCCGTGAGAATTTTCCAACACGCTACGCCTGGTGGAGATTAGACCTACCTGTCGCCTTCAGTGACATGATCACCATTCAGCTTAGCGAGCTTGTCGATGGTCCTGCGGCAACCTTCTTCTCGATACATCGACTCGCGTCGAGATCTGCCATCGTTCCGTCAACTCAACTACCTCTGCCCTCGTGGACACGTATGTATGTCTTCCGGTGGAATTGTGTCGTCGAACGTGCAAGATGTCCGAATGTGCAGCGCACGAACCCGAAGCTGGGAGACATCCCTGGTGTAACAGGACCTCTCCTTGAGGAACGTCGTGTAGCTCCAGATGTGAAGTGGACCTTTCCAGATTCATGCTAAAGTGACACTTTTGGGACTGCGAACTACACTGGCCAAGACTTGATGCGACTTTATACTGCACTCATGGTGCCACGGCTCGGAGGACGTGCCATGACATGCACTGGACAGAGCTATGAGGAAAGCCGCGAGATGCATGCGGTACCACATCTCCAAGCACGGCTCGAGAGGATGGATTGAGCCAATACGACTTGGGATCCGAGAAGATGGGCATCGATGAGATGCGCCTTTTGGTACGAGGTCATTACCGAAGCCGCGAGACTGATTGTTTATTGAGCGACTATGAGTCAGCCGCCGATGGTCGATAGCCCAAGCACTGGTTTCTGTCTTCTGTGCCATTCTTTCATAACCTTTACTCATTGGCGCGGAGCGCAGTCCGATCCATTCCCTCACTTCGGCCGACAAGTTCTCAAACGGCCCGACGCCAAGCATTCATTGCACCCGAAGCTTCCTTTGCTCTGTGTAAAGCAGCGGCCGTCCATCATAGATCGAGGCTCGAGCTGAATGCCATCGCGAATGCGCCTTCGAGTTATCGATCTATTATAAAAATAAAAGCACATGCCAATGCCGACTATAAGTACATCTCGTAGCCAAGGCCCCAGGTAAGTATCACAACCAACATCTCCTTCTTCATCGCCTCCGAAAATGTCGTCTCTCCGCGTTCTAGTCGCCGGCGCCTCCATCGCAGGGCCGATGACAGCATACTGGCTCGCTCGCGCCGGCTGCACCGTCACCGTAATCGAGCGCTTCCCTGAACTCCGCAAAGGCGGGCAAAACGTCGACATCCGAACCGGCGGCGTCACAGTCATGCGTCGAACACCAGGAATGGAAGCAGCCGTACTCTCCAAAGTGCCCAAATGGGACGGAATGCAAATGGTCGGACCCAAAGGCGAGCCTCTCTTCACCATGACCGCGACCGGAGACCCAGACAATCAAAGCCTGGTGTCAGAATACGAAATCTATAGAGGAGACTTATCCACAATCCTCTACGATCTCACAATGCAAACGGGTCGAGTGAAATACATCTTCAACGAACAAATCACCGCGATTCAGCACAGCGAGAAACATCCAGATGCTCCAGTCACAGTCTCATTCGCCAACGGCACGCCCTCGACAGAATACGACCTCGTAGTAGCAGCCGACGGAGCCACCTCCCGAACTCGAGCAATAGGCCTCAACTGTGGTGTTCGAGACCATATCCACCCCATCAACGCCTGGGCGGCATATTTCTCCACTCCCAAAGACCTCCTCGAAGGCTCGATGCTCTGCAAAGCCAAATCCTCCGTCGGCGGACGCTGGTTGGCAATCGGAAAATCCCCCGAAGGCGGGAACCAAATCGTCATGCTAGGAATCCAGCCGAAGAACCAACCCGACGGAACCGGAAAATTTCGAGAAGCGCAAAGGAAAGGTGACGTTGCGTTGAAATCGTTCGTGAGCGAGTTCTTCCAATCGATCACATCGGAATGGAAAGGTCCAGAAGTCCTTCAAGCCCTTGCAGACTCTACAGACTTTTACGCTTCGGAGTCCTGTCAAGTTAAAGTCCCCTCTCTCCACCACAAACGTTTCGTTCTGGTCGGAGACGCGGGATACGCCACGGGTCCTACAGGTCAAGGCACATCTCTCGCCCTGACCGGAGCATACATCCTCGCGGGAGAGATTTCCTCACATAAAGACCATGTCGCGGCGGGTTTGAGGGCTTATGAGGAGAGGATGAAACCTATCATCAAAGAGTGTCAGACGATTCCACCGGGGATTCCGCAGATTTTGGCGCCGCAGACGGAATGGGGGATTTGGGGGAGGAATTTGCTTTTTGGGTTGTTTGTGAGTTATGGGAAGTATTTTGCTTGGTTGGGTGGGGTGTTTGGGACGGTGGGGAAGTTGTTTGGTGCTGGTGGGGGAGGCAAGTTTGAGATTCCTGAGTATGGGTTTGAGGATCGATGAGTTTTGTAGGATGCATTGTTGCGGCGATGGCGTTTTGGTACTTCTCCGTCTCGATTTCTAGTGTGAGGAGGTCAAACTCACCTCAGTGCGACCCGATAACGACAATGACTTTGAGCTCTTGAAGCTCTTGTCTTAATTCTAGACAGCTGTAACCAAGTAATACCATGCTTATTACCATCTTCTCATCCCCATCCCTAACACCCATAAATGTCCCATCATCATCAGGTCACCCACCAGTCGTCTCGAAATAATCCGGACAACCAGGACCGTTGAAAAGACATTTGCTCGTGTCCATGGTGGTATATAAAGTCGGCACTCTCCGAGCACATCTTCGATCGAGGTGGCTTGACTCTGTTGGACGTGCTCGACTGGCATAACTTGGCGTATGCACCTGTAAATCGCAGAAGCTGTCCGGGACCATTCTCATCGTGACGCCAATGAAGGTAGGCTCTGGATAGTAGTCATCAAGTTGGACTCTTCACTGATTCAAGCCTTGAGGTGCACTAGCTGAAGAGGGCCGAGCACGCTCAAGCTTTAACCAACCTCAAATTCCCACTCTCATCATCCTGAAGCTGCACATGCATCTCTCGAGCAGCAGCCGTCATACTCTGGCAACGTTTACCCGGCAACTCCTCCTCAGCAAAACCCACAGGCCCATGAAACAGCACAGCCAAACTCGACGACTTCCAAGCGACTTGACTTTTCTCCGCCGAGAAAATCGTCGTCAAGATCAAAAATATGACTGTCAAGAACACCAGCACAGCAGGATAACTGAGCCAAGGCCAATTGACCTTGATACGTGTCGAGAGATAATGCACTTCCCCGGCCACGGCCGTGGAATTAGGTCCCTGTCGAAGGGCATTGGTCATTCGAGTGGCGATGTTCTCAAGAGTTGCTGAGACATTTCGAGAATTCGCTGACCAGAAGAGTTGATCGAGAGCTGTGGCGCCTATATAATCGTTGCTGAGATCGTGCTCGAGGATGTGTAGCATGCTGTCAGATACGAGGGATTCGTCCTGGATGTTGATGCCCCATGCGGTTGTGGAATTGCGAATTTGTTCGGGACTTGGACAGACCTTGGTCTTTGGCAAATCTTTCTTTGTATAGGCCGCTTGTACGGATTGGTCCTCGTCTACGTCGATAGTGCCCAGTGGCATGCGCAATTGCCATTTCATTGCTTCGTCCACAGACATGCATTTGTGGAATGAGGAGTTGCCTCCGGTCGCTTGACCTGCAAACATGGCATACGGACGATAGAGTTGCTCGATCGTGGGCTCCGGTTCAAGGAGCTTGCCGTTTTCTGCGGAACTAGCTGCATATGTCTTCAGGCACCACGATAGCTTGCACTCGTATACCGTGGGACTCGGCCAGCCGGCCATGCTGTGATTGTTCCAGAGCTTCCATTGCAGATTGTCGTCCTCGGAGTGCGACAAGGCGGCATACGATAGGAATTCCGCCTGTTTTGCTTCAGTCATGAGTATACTGACCACGCTAGAGTTGAACAGCGTATAGCGTTGGCCGCTTCCGTCTGGCCTGTTCGGTGTGATATCAAAATAATCGACATCTCCACTACTGTTAGGTGTGACGAATGCATTGTACTCGGCTTGTAATTTGATTTTGCTTTCTGGGGTTGTATACTTGCACGACAGGCTATACCCCTTTTGAGCAGATCCCTCTGTGGTCGATGTGTCGTATGTGCAAGTCATTGTAGTGTTCGCGGTGACGTCGAGGCAGGATGAGCAGACCCCGAGCGTCTGAAAACTGGGCCAAGTACAGTTTCCTGAAGGGCAGCCGAAGCGAACGTCGTTTGGTAGAGCTATGTTATTTGGCAATAAGGCCATCAAAGACGCCGCACTGAGTCCATCTGCAAAGAGTCAGTGACTGCGTCCACGTCTGAGGCGCATGCATACACATACTGTTCTTGGTGCGATCCGAAGGATTGAGACTGTCGTGTGTATTGTAGTCGTAAGATCGTGCAGTGAATAGAGAAGCCTGTTCAGAGGGCGAGACGGAATTGTGCTGGACGTATGAAAGCACCTGCTGCGCAAATGGGTCTACTGCGAGCGCAAGAATTGTGAGAATGGCTCCCAGGGAGGCAGCAATCGCTCTCCACCTGATCCGAACCAGCAAGAGGGCAGCACCCCATGGTCCACGGCTTGCGCTGTCAAAGGTCTCGAAATCGATCAAGCGATGTGGTTTCTGCTCAAAGTAGACCCATTTGAGCTGGCCAATACACTCAGCTACCACAAGCAGCATCCAAAGTCGGACGAGTGTGATTAATGTAGAGATGACAGTGTTAGGCTTCATTTGCCACGGCAAATCCCATTTCTCCAAAGGTTCCCCATCGATCGAGTGTAGAACTGCTGCAACTGCAATGAGAGTGCCGACACTCAGAAATGCAGAGAGCAGTTCAGGCCACCAGGCTAGGAGTCTTTGAGAAGGCTTCTCGGCCTGATGAGGATACCTTCTATCTGATGATCTATCAGAGTCAGAACGTTCTCTAACAGTAGGACCTTTGAGAGGATCGGTCGATTGCGGTCCATGTTGTGTGCGTGAGGCTCGCTGCTGGCGAAAGTTTCTCAGAAAAGACGACATCGATTGTTCTACTAAACCTCGAGTAGGCTCTTAGATCCAGCGATGCATCCCGTATTGCACAGTAGTGGCAATACCAGAGATATAGCCGCTATGTTTTCAGCTCGGAATGTAGGCGAAGGATTGTGGCTGTTTCATGAGAACGGGTTTGTACTTGAGCAACAGCTCGCGTAACGCTACGCTACATCCCGTCAGGCGTACAACAATGTCTGTGTGCAGATGTGCCCTACATGCATGAGCTGCAGTGGTCTCTAAGTTAGCGCAAGCGCGTCGCGTATATAGCACATTGAAAGCGATGATCTTTTAGCCATCGTCCTGGGATTTGGCCCCAACAACGAACATAGGATCCCACAACGACACCTTCATGCATGCTATACACGATCCTCGCGGGGCACAGATGCATCTAATACATTATCGTCGGAGACGAAGCAGTAGGCAACGTATTGGGTGAATGACATTGTCGGTGTCTTCGCGGTCCGGAGCCGTTCCAGCGTATACATGTAGCCTCCAACTTTGCTTGTTAGAATATGCGAGCCGTAGTAGTAATGCTGTCGATTCATGCGGGCGACTGAGTAGTCTAGACTTGGTTGCAGAGCCAGGTCTCTCGCATCGAACGAACTCATCAAGACCCAGAAAGAGAAGAGAAATCGGAAAAAGAATGAACAATGACAAAAACCTCAACAACTCCATTACATTACTATATACAACACAATCACTCCCTCCCCCTCCAACTCGTCCTTACTTTCGAAAAGAAATCCTTCATACTCCCCCGCCTACTCAACCTCGAACTCGGCCTGCTATCAGGAGAAGCAAAGGACGTACCATCTACAAAAAAGACAGAACAATCAGCGTCCCTCTCACTCGCCATCAACGGTAGTACTCTCATGCTTCTGTGCATGACCATGACCATGACCATGCGACGAACGGAACGAACTCGACGTACCATTCCGCGTCACGGTGCGCGTAGAGCTCTTCCCTCCCGCGAACCCCGAAGAATGGGCGTGAAGATAACTGCTGCGACTCTCCTCCCAACGTTCCATTTCACGACACTTCTCCTCGTACTTGGCCAGAGCCTCGTCGCGTTCGCGGTCGGCAGTGGCACGCGCTGAGATGGCGCGTTCCTTTTGCTCGCGAGATTCGCGGAGCATGGTGCGGAGGGATTCGATTTCGAATTCCAGCTCGCCGCCTCCGTTTTCGTATTCGGTGATGGTCTCGCTGACTTCTTCGTAGCGGCGACGGTAGTCGTCGAGCTCCTTGTGCGCGCGGTCGCGGTGGCCGATGAGGGTTTTGGTTTCGGCTTGGAGGAGGGTGAGCTTCTCGTGAAGAGAGGTGATTTCGTGGTGGAGGTGGCCGTTCTTGTCGCGGTGCTCGTCACGTTCACGCTCAATAAGCTTGATGCGCTCGTTCGCGGATGAGACCTCAGCTCGGACCTGCGGTAATGTGTTAGCGGTGAGCGGTGATGAAGGCGGGTGGCGATGTGCTTACTTCAATCAAGGTAGACTCAGCCTTGGTTAGGCTGTCCTGCAGACCACGGTGGCGGTGATCGCCATCATGAGCCTTGTGGCGCTCGTTGTCCAGGTCATCACGGAACTGGTCACGCTCGATGATGATCGTGCGATGCTCCTCCTGAGAGCGCTCAAGCCGGTGCTGGAGATCGTGGATATCAGATTCGAGTTCCCTGATGCGGTCGTCCTTGCCGGAGACCTCCCTCTTCGAGTGTTCATGTTTGAGGACAATGTCGGCAAGACGATTCTCGACCTCCTCGATGCTGGTGCTCTTGCCTCTGATCTCAGTTCGAAGGCGCTCGATGGTGCTGTGGTGATCGTCGCGCTCGCCCTCGATCATGCGGATGCTCTCTCTGGTCTGCCGGTTCTCACGCTGAAGTCTCTCGTAGCGTTCGACAAGGTCTGAAAGCTCTCTGCTGATTTCCTCAGACTTGTTGCTGTGCTTCCTGACCTCTTCCAGAAGACGGTCCTTCTCGATGAGCGATGAATCCCGCTCGCGCTCCAAGGACTTGATGCGGTCGGTGAGAGTGTGGATCTCCTTCCGGGCCAACTCAAGCTTGGAGGTGAGCTCGGTGTTCTTGCTCTTGATATCGGTCTGGTCACGTGTAATGATCCGGAGCTCGCTGCGGTGCTTCTCGGACTCCTCTCTATGGTGATCACGCTCGCTCTCGACATTGCGAAGCTTGTCAAGAATGCCCTGGTGGTCAGACTTGCCCTTGTCGAAGTCAATCTGCAGACGAGAGCTTTGAATTCTGACTTCGCTGAGTTCTTTGCGCACATTCTCGAGCGCGTGGTCACGGTCAGCAACCTTTCTCTTCTGCTCATTGACACTGTTCAGGGCAGCAGAGAGCTCGATAAGAAGCTTCTCGATCTCCTTCCTGCGCTCACCAAGCTCACGTCCGTGGTGGTGGTGCTGAGTCTCCTTCTGCTCGAGAGTTTCGTTGATCTCCTCAATCTGAAGCATAAGCTCCTCTCGCTCGCGATCAAAGGACTCGCGGTCCGACATGAGTCGAGACCAGTACTCTTTCAGCGAAGATGCCTCACGCGAAGCATTCGACATGAGCTCAATCAAGCTGAAGAACTTGGACTCCGCCTGGCCAGTCAACTCCATTGACATCTTGCTGCGGTGCGAGTGCATGAAATTGCTCTGGCGCCGAGCTGAGGAGCTGACCTGGCGGCTGGTGCGAGCCAAGGAAGATCGGCCTCCAGCGACACTACGGCTGCTATGAAGCTTGCCGAGCCCAGCAGATGGAGTGCCCGGGTCAGAGAAGATATCATCATCGTACTCAGAAGATCTCAGCTTCATGATTGCCAGCTTTTCGGGAGTAATTTCGCCGAAGTCCTTATGGCCATGGAGAGTGTGAGAATCGGTGGTGGCTGATGAGAAGCCATTATGGGCAGTAGTGGAATCCATATTGAGGGAAGAGATGTTGGGTAAGGATGAAGTGGATTTCTGAAAGAACAATAAAAATCGCGCGACAAGGGTGCCGCGTGAAGCTCACCTATATAGCTATTTTCCTGATCCAGATCATGCTAAAGCACGTCGAGGTCAGTGCGGAGAACAAGTGCGAGGGTGGCAGGAAGCATTGGCGCCTTTGACCCAAATGGCATAGGTGGTCAGCTCGGTCACAGCGAATGAACCACGAGGTGTCCAACCAGAGACGAAGGCAAGCGCCTGTGCAGATGATGGGTCTGAAAGTTTTCAACTATCATGGATGTCACAGATGCCAACTGCATGCAAAATCTGCTGCTTTGGCATCTTTGGCTAGCTTCGATCAAGAACGTACAGCTGTGGGTAGCTCACGACCAGCCACAGACATTCGAACTGTCGGAACCAAAGTACACATGCCGTCCGACAGTTCGCGAAGCAAAGGCAGACTTCGCGATTGGCTGTCAAGGTCGTGGCTGCAGATGTCCTCACAGAACAATGATAGATCTGGACTTTGATTACTCGCAACGCGTCCTTTGCATCTCGAATGTAAGTTCGACAGAAGTTGCCGAAGTATTCTGGCCAGACCGATGCAGTGTAGTGAACATAAGGCCTACAGGACAGACCGGGATGATAGTCCCACTGTAATGGATCGTGTGTTTTTCCGCTTTGCGTTTCTGGCAAGCACGCTAGTGTAAACCTCGTCTCGACATGCTGTATAATTGCTGAGCAGGCCATACGACGCTGCAATTGCAGGCTGAAGGCTCGTTTGTGGTGATGGTGACTCCAGGAAGAACCACATGCTGAATGCAATAATACAGGTATGCAGTGTTCCAGTTTGAGCAAGCCACAGCTCTCTGCTTGCCGAGGTACCAATATATGTGTATGATCGATCGACTGGAGCTGCATGTAGCAATGCTTCGTCGACAAAGCTACCAGAATGCGAGTTCATAGCCAAGCTATTGGTGAATGTGGATCCTCCCATGTCTCCATCGAGGAGAGAACAACGCAGTGATGGAGTCTTGAACTTCGCATGTTCGGATGGCTCGCATGAGAATGATGTAGTCGGCGCTGTCCGAAGCTTATATCACTAGTCGATGTTGTGTGCTATACAAATTTGGCGTAGCGTACCTCATTTGCGCAGGACGTGCAGACGGCCCGTTGGCGATTCAACCCCCGACCAGATCTGCTGCCCGCCATCGGACTTCACAACTCTCAAGCATTGGCACAGCAGAGAGGTACCTCGGGGATTAATCCGCTACCGTGGCATCGTGTTTGCATCACTGGTCTTGCTCGTTAGGTGCTTCTCGTAGAGATAACATTGAGCATGGCCATTCTCCGGAGAAATGCTGATCAAGCCATGGCGATGTTTAAGCAATCGGCAACTCTTCCCACCATCGAGCTCTAATATACTCTGCTTCCGGCGATGCCGAGGAGAGGTACCCTGAGAGGGGGCGATACTCGCCAAATACTACTGCTTTTGAGCTGCAGAGACAACTGCGAACAGACCGAAGTTTCACTCTCGGACTATGGGACATTGTTGAGCAATTTTCGATGTTATAATGGCAGTCGACAGCATCTGGCATCGTGATTAGATGTGGCCTCAAGCAAGTGCCGATGGACTCATCATGTTGATGTCTTCCATTTGGTCCTCATAAACTTCCAATCGTAGGTGCAGTCGCATGCGTGCGGCTTGCAGGAAGACCGTTCATGCTCGGCTTTCCCACGGGTTGGACTGCTTTGATCGGCATTCACAGCCTCTCAAGGTCTGATCGAGGTCTATGCAAGCTGTAGGTCGTGGTGGGTAAGATCACTCATCACAAAGAGTGCTAGCTAAGGCTCGAGAGACTGTCCTTGTGCTCTCTGCTGTAACAGGGGCTTCTCCAGAGACTGGGTCCTGTTTCATCGAAGCAGTTCCTGGACATGTAGACACCATGCAGAGCCGCCAAAGCCTAGGATGGGGCACCGAATGCTAGCTTGGACCAAGACCGATGTTCGGACGCCACGAGAGCATCGAATACTGTCGCCAGTCGGATGCGCTCCACTGCCTGGCCTCGTAATCTAGAGCGTTGAGGGAGAAGCTGTTCGGTTCATGCGAACTGCTCGATGTGCTCCACTACTGCAGTAGGAACGCCAGAAGAAGCGTATCCGTGAGCTTGGTGGTTCGGAGCATTCCCTGGCCTTGGTCAAACTGACGGTCGGTACTGTGTACCGAAAGATCGAGCAGGCAGCTCCGATCCAACCCAAATGCTTCTCCGATCAATCTGGCTTCTAGTCTCTTGACCGCGTTGCCGTGCTCCAAAAAACGTGTTTCCATGTTCTCCGACTCGTCTCTGCACAAGAGCTGTACATTTCCATATCCTCATGCGTCGAGCGTGACCGTCCTTCTCTTATCACGTCCCTTCGCGCTCCCTCTCTCTTCTTTGGAATAAGGCCTTGACGCGTCTGCCGCTCAGTATCGCCGAAGCCCCTGCATCGTCGTTTACTTTAGTATGTCAGGTTTCCATCGACGCTTCCGAAACTCGCAGCATTGTGGAAGCGACATGTCGAAGTCTAGGAAAATCAAAGGCGATTGCGATGCGCGTTCTATCTGTGAGTAAGCAATGGCGTCGGGCAATGTGGACCACATCCCCGATCTTTCTTACTCAACCGTTCTCTGTCCTGGGGTAATCTTGGCAAACACCATAGTACCGATTGCTTCGCATTGCTTCGCTCGGTTGATCTTTCGGTTCAGAGAGATGGAAAATGATTGTTTGTGTATTTCGACGCGATTTGGTGATGTGGTGGTCGAGCGAGGACGGGTTCTGTGTTTGGATGAATTCGGGAAAAGATGGAATGTGACAATTGAGAAAGATGCGCACCATGTTGCGCATTTGCCAGAGGCCTTCAGGAATGATTAAGACGCAGAATTCCAACTTCCTTATGGTTGGGAACCCGCCGCCTTCCCAAAACTTCGAGTCATCAGTGATGCTGGCCAATTATTACTCGACTGGATCAAAACAGCCCTCTGGCTCGACCAAGTCAATGCATGCTGTCCTCAAACTTCCTCCTTTTGCCTCGCTCAACTGTTCTAACACCGCTTTCCCGACGATACTTCAAAACTTTCTGAAGGGCTTGAGGGGACCGGAGATATTATCACCAAACCCCTACTCCAAGTTAGCGACCACAATCAGCCTGCTATCGCAAAGCACTTACGTAGATGGGCTTGCCAATTCTGTTCAGCGCGTAGACCACGTCCAAGGTTGTCACTGTCTTGCGCTGCTGGTACTCTAGCGAATGTCAGTCTCGCCGCCTGATGATCTCCGGAAAGCAGCTCAACATACCAACGATGCAGCAGGCAATCGCCAAAATCTGTCGAGTTGGTTCAGCAAGGATCCGCAAAGAACTGAGTGCTGCTTTGACGTACCTTCTTGAGAAACTCCATGAGAGTCAGGCGAACTTCTCCGTAGATGTCTGCCGAAATACGCTTGACACCGCCACGGCGAGCAAGACGACGTATGGCGGGCTTGGTGATGCCCTGGATGCTGTCGCGAAGAATCTTGCTGTGAGGATGTCAGTCGTGGATATCGTACGTATGACAGCTGGTCATGAGGGTGTTCATACTGATGGCGCTTGGCTCCTCCTATCACGCCATTGCGCTTTGCGAAAGGACCGCCTCTGGTGACACCCTTTCGCACTGCTTTGCCGGCTAGCTTCGGGCCCGTGTAGCGACTCGCGGATGGTGAAGCACCAAGGATCTGGCTTCCCTCACGAGCCATTTCGTCGCAATTTTATATGACCTGCGGACGAGTTTGTTGGGGGATGGGCGCAATGGATGTCGATGTCTAATCAAGAGTAAGATGAGGGTCGAGACTCGATCGCCCACGTGCTCGCATTGAAGCTCACCTGAAACTGCCATCGTGCAGCATGCATAAACCGTTGACGCTAGTGCCGAAACCCCATCAAGAAGAGCATTGATATTGTCGGAACAACGAAAGGAGGCCCCAGGCCCTCTTGGAGTTCCATCCCGTCCTGGTGATTTTGTGGAGCGTGATAGTCAGCAACCGTGCGAAATGAGTACCGGGAGAGCGGTCCAGGTTCCTCGACATCGGCCGTGCTGCTGCGGTAGATCACGAATCATCCCACAGGGTTGCTTACTACGAGTTCATCAGAAAAATTGTAACATACTATTGACAGTACTCACCGGTCAATAGTGAGGGGCATTTGAAGTTGAAGTATAGCGTCACTTCGAAGCGATGCAAATAGCGGTGTAGAAGATCTGCCCCAGAAGTTTCCCGGGCGTTGTGTGCGGTTGCCAGCTAGATTGCGAGGCGAGAATGGGGTGATGCTGGATTTCACCGTGAGAAAGTGAAGCTGCTGCCAGATTAGGTTTGCCGTTATTAGGCAGCCACGAAGGTGAGAAAGCGTAGCCTTCAAGTTGTGAAGTGCTGTTCCAGTGGCGGTACTTAGTATATAGTTCGGGCGCCATAGGCGTCGTCGTCGAGCGTGTGGAAGGATGTTGCAGTGGTGGGTGCGTGATCTGGCGGGCACAGCAGTAGAGACGAGCTGCTCAGCCAGAGCACTACTCGACTAGGCGCATCGCGGCGCGAAACGTCGAGCCAGAGTGAAGTAGCAGTGTGACCGCGCGAGGACTGCAGTGATGAGCGATGAGAGGCCTGCGGACCGCTTTGTGAACAGCCCAGGTGATCGGTGGTCAGGGTGACATATCAGGATCTGAAGATAGTAAGGAAAGCGCAACTGAGTCGCATGGTACTTCAAGTCTATTCTCGTGTCATTACGTATGCTCATCATATCAAGCTGGAAGTATGTTATGGGGATCATATCCATTACTGCTCACCAGAGCTTCCACCAGCGCCAACTCCACTATGCCAACTGTGATGACAACATCTACAAGCTCTGGTACCTTACGAGATGAAGGTGGCCTCCATGAACAGCCGCCCTTCTTCGATCTTCTCCTCGCCGCCAATATTCAGCTTCAGCTTCAGCGTGGGCTCGTATTGGTAGATGTATGGCTTCGTGCCCGCTGCGCCTGCTACGATCTGCTTGACGAATTTCGGAACTTCTCCCATGACATCGACGCGATCTGATCTTGTGATAGGGCTGACAATCTCGGCATGGAGGTCTTTGCCGTCCTTGGTCTTGCCGTCCCACGAGCAAGAAACGCCACTTGGCTCGGGCCAGTCGTTCTCCTTGTCGCCCTTGATCTCGGTGTGCTGCACTTTGGTGTCCGGTGATGCTCCTGCCCAGATGATCTCGCCATCTTTCGCAATCACGCCCACGTTTACCACTGTCGATCCGTACGAGGGTGGCGTGGTGAACTCCATCATGATGGCGGAGGTAGCAGGTGACTGATAGTTGATGAAGTTCCATTTGGAGGCTGGATCAAGTTAGCAGGTGCGCGCCAAAATATGGAATTTGGCATACCAGCAAAATGAGGCTTCATGCCTTGAAGTGCATGGATGAAAATACCCACTCCCTTCATGTCGACCGGTCCATCCTTGGTCAAGATGGTTCCCTCCACCCGACATCTTGGCCAAAACGCGTGCTTCATCTTACCCCACGGCTGCTGGATATCGGTTCCAAATCGTGTCACACCATCCTTGCCCACGACCACGCCGGGTGCAGACTGTGTGAACTTCAAGTCAACGATCGAATTCTTGTTCACACTCGATTTGATGATATAGCTCTTGCCATCCTCGGTCAGATCCATTGAGACATTCTTCGCCTTGAAGTTCTGCTTATCCTTGGAGATCTCGAATTTGTCGAGGTTGTCTGACGCCCAAATGTGCGGTTTCCCGGCCTCTTTTGCAAAGACCTTGCTGCTGAATTGTGCCGTCGTTCGTACACCCCTGTCATCGACATGTCAGCTTGTACTCATCGAATCTCCGCATTCTCCTGACTCACATGACATCGCTGTAGATGACCTGAGCCATACCGATGTGTCCATTGTCTCCAACGACGTAGAAGGTCTTGGTCTCGACATTTGTGCCGCTCAGAATCTCCCATGCCAAGTCATCTCTTGTAAGCTCTGTGTATGGAGTTTCTTTCGTCTGCTCGGCGACGGAATGGCAGGCTTCAGGTCCGTAGTTGTGGTCTGTGAGACCCACACTGTATGCCAGTATTAGTGTTGCTGCCTACGAGAAGGGATCGGGCTCGCACATGCGTCTGCTTCATCCAGTTCAACATGGTGTCTAGGAAATGCTTCTCGATCAACGAGAAGTTAAGGCGCTATTCGAGAATTTGTATGTCCAGCTTCAAGGTAATTCCAGTTCTCGCCAGCCCGAGTCGCGCGAAACCGCGAAGCTGAGATGATGACGAAACGGCGCCAAGAGGCATGGAGTGGCCGGCAATAATAGTTGGCTCTATCGAACTAATTTCTTCATCCAACTTCGACCTCATGTTTCACCATCACGACACTCTGAACTATCACGGCTGCGATCGAGTCTTGTCAAAGGCAACATCTGCCATGGCTGTTGGCCGTAGCGACCGCCTTTCGCCGTCCAAGAGAAGTGCCATCCCTCTCGCGAGCGGCTTGTCTCGAAGAGGCACCATTCCCGCCTCCGCCTCGAAAACAACCCCCGCTCGCTCTTGATTCAACAACTGATGTATGTCCTCCTGATGGCACTGCTCGCATATCGGTAAAACTTCTCTCGGTAAGTTGCTGATTGATCCTCTCACTGGTCTCTATCTGTTGCCTTCAAGAATTTTCCCAGAGCTCAAGTTCGACCTTCAATCACTACTACTACCAGAGGGTGCTGCGTGGTGGGCTCGCTAGATCCAAGACCCACCATCATCCGTCAAAGCGCATTCCAGAGCTCCTTCGATAGAGGAGCTGGATGCCATCGAGCTTTGAGATATAGGACGACTTACAACATCCAAGCAGCAATAAGGCCTTCTCTGCAGGTCCAAAATCTCTTGCTCAAATACATAAACCATGCTGGTCAAGCTCAGAAGCACCTTAGACACCCGACGACCTCGAAGCCAGCCAGCGATCAACGCCGATGCGAGACAGCGACCGGAATCCTGCCCACCTTCAGCAATCCGCCTATGAACAGATGGAGGGTGCTCTATTGCTGCGTTGTATACTTTGCGAATGGAATGAGCGATAGTGCAATAATTCCTTACATCGAAGACTGGTACTAAATCGGCTACGCAATCGTCTCACTTATTTGGATTGCGAATGCTATAGGCTTTATACTATCAGCATAGTTCAATGAACCTATCGTGGACAAACTGGGACGTGCAAACTCTTCGATGCTCTCCGCGAGTCTTATGTGCGACAGCAGACAGCCAATGTGAAAAGAAGCATCTCACCACATTCTCGCGTAGGACCTCCAATGACACAATGCAGACCTGGTTCGTGAGCACACCAGCGGTGAGCGTGCCTTGCAGTGGAGTTGCATGTTTCAAACTTGTGATGTCAGTGCCGTATAGGTCCAAGTCAGGAAAGAGTGTTCACAGTGGAATGGTTGAGGAAAGAGTACGGAGTCACTTCGCTTGACACCTCTACCTCTTTTCTGTCAAGAGCGTATGGGATTCTTCAGTCCCTACACAAACCATTCCAACACTTCTCTGTGCTCGATCCCCAGACCCACGCGAAAATTGATCGAGGATCGCGCCAAGACTCAAGATTCAAAGTTTGGGCTAAACTCTAAATCTACGCGACCACCTGCGTAAATTTAATTATTTTCTTCTTCTTTTGCACCTTTCTCCCAGAACCTCAACCCCACTACTGGGAGAACAGAGCCGAAGATGTCGCTCACCATGACTGACGGCGGCGACGAGAAGGGCATGTGCCTTGAAGTCAAGGACGGCGACTCCTCCATTCGCTTTTGCGAAGGAAAGGCATTTGGAGCACATCGGTCATGCGCCGGTGAGCTTGTCTTTCAAACAGGAATGGTGGGCTATCCAGAGTCGATTACAGATCCTTCATACCGCGGACAGATTCTGGTCATCACCTTTCCCCTGGTCGGCAACTACGGTGTACCTTCGCGAGAGACCAGAGATCCAATTCTTCCCGATCTGCCCGCTCACTTCGAGTCCTCCGAGATCCACATTGCAGGTCTAGTAGTAGCCTCATATTGTGGCGAAGACTACTCGCATCACTTAGCTGCGAGCTCGCTGGGGAAATGGTTGAAGGAGCAGAACGTGCCTGCCATTTGCGGCGTGGACACTCGAGCCTTGACCAAGAAGATTAGAGAGAAAGGAAGCATGCTCGGCAGATTGCTCGTCCAGACAGGCTCTAGGAGAGTCCTGAATGGTACGGCATCGCCAAGCGGACTCGCTACACCAAATGGCACAACTCCAGCCACTGCGCCTGGTGGCCCAAACCTGCACGAGGTTAACAATGCCCTCGCACCAAATGGCCTTGCCAATGGTGCCAATGGTGCGAACGGACACGCGGGAAGTTCGAAAGAGGTGGCAGTATACGAGGATATCGATTTCTACGATCCCAATACCAGAAATCTGGTCGCCGACGGTAAGCTTGACTTACCACTAGCCCTCAGTAGTAGTAGAACGAAATCTAATCATTCTCAGTGTCAATGAAGCAACCCAAGATTTATTCCCCACCTACGTCGAGTGCGTTGCGTCATCCTTCAGGTCGTGCCGTGCGTGTTCTCTGTGTCGATGTTGGTCTTAAATACAATCAACTGCGCTGCCTGGTGTCGCGCGGTGTTGAGGTTGAAGTCGTGCCGTGGGACTATGATTTCCCAGGTCTTGCGGGCAAGGAATACGATGGTCTCTTCATCTCCAACGGTCCTGGCGATCCAGCGATGATGCAGCAGACTGTCAAGAACATTCAAAAGACAATGGCAGAGGCACGAGTACCAGTCTTTGGTATCTGTTTAGGACACCAGCTTCTGGCTCGCGCTGCTGGTGCGGAAACAATGAAGATGAAGTTCGGTAACCGCGGACACAACATTCCTTGCACAAACCTGCTTTCAGGAAAGTGCTACATCACATCGCAGAACCACGGTTATGCTGTGAACGCTGAAACTTTGCCGGAGGGCTGGAGCGAGCTCTTCATCAACGCAAACGACAACAGCAACGAAGGTATCCGACATGTCAGCCGACCATATTTTTCGGTGCAGTTCCACCCAGAGTCCACTCCAGGACCGAGAGACACCGAGTTCCTGTTCGATGTCTTTATCAGCACCATCCAAAATGTCATCAGCGACCCATCTCTCATGCAGAAGCCAGTTGTCTTCCCAGGCGGCGACATCGAGGAGAACAGAGCGAACAAGCCACGAGTCAATGTCAAGAAGGTTCTTGTCCTGGGATCCGGAGGTCTCAGCATTGGTCAAGCCGGAGAATTCGACTACTCTGGTAGTCAGGCTATCAAGGCGCTCAAGGAAGAAGGTATCTACACAATTCTTATCAACCCGAACATCGCCACGATCCAAACTTCGAAAGGTCTTGCCGACAAGGTCTACTTCCTGCCAGTCAATGCAGACTTTGTGCGCAAAGTCATCAAGCAGGAGCGACCAGATGCCATCTACTGCACATTCGGTGGCCAAACCGCTCTGCAGGTTGGTATTCAACTCAAGGATGAGTTCGAACCACTCGGCGTTAAGGTGCTCGGTACGCCGATTGATACCATCATTACTACCGAGGACCGTGAGTTGTTTGCTCGTAGCATGGACTCTATTGGCGCACCTTGCGCAAAGTCAAAGTCAGCTACCAACATGAAGGAGGCTCTCGAGGCTGTTGAAGGCATCGGCTTCCCAGTCATCGTGCGTGCCGCATACGCTCTTGGAGGTCTTGGTTCCGGCTTTGCATCGAACGAGAAGGAATTTGTTGAGCTCTGCCACAAGGCCTTTGCCGCCAGCCCACAGATCCTTGTCGAGCGCAGTATGAAGGGCTGGAAAGAAATCGAGTATGAGGTCGTCCGTGATGCGCAGGACAACTGTATTACCGTGTGTAACATGGAGAACTTCGATCCCCTCGGCATCCACACTGGCGACTCTATCGTTGTTGCTCCTTCGCAGACCCTCTCAGACGAAGACTATAACATGCTCCGGACCACAGCGGTCAGAGTCATCCGTCATCTCGGAGTCGTGGGTGAGTGCAACATTCAATACGCCCTCAACCCGGACAGCAGAGAGTATTGCATCATCGAGGTCAACGCCCGTCTATCGAGATCCTCAGCTCTGGCATCAAAGGCAACCGGATACCCACTCGCTTTCGTAGCCGCCAAGCTTGGTCTCAACATCCCACTCAACGAGATCAAGAACAGCGTTACGAAGGAGACGTGCGCCTGCTTCGAGCCATCTCTCGATTATGTTGTTGTCAAGATCCCACGATGGGATCTGAAGAAGTTCACACGAGTGTCGACGCTCCTCGGCTCATCAATGAAGAGTGTTGGTGAGGTCATGGCTATTGGTCGCACCTTTGAGGAAGCCATTCAGAAAGCCATTCGATCCGTCGACCCAAGCAATTTGGGCTACCACCAGACTCCGGCACTCATGTCTATCGATATTGACACCGAGCTTCAGACACCATCTGACCAGCGCATGTTCGCCCTGGCAAATGCCATGCACAACGGCTACTCAGTCGACAAGATCTGGGAGCTTACCAAGATTGACAAATGGTTCCTGCGGAAACTAAAGGGCATCAACGACTTCGGCAAGCTTCTCGCCGAATATGGTGTCGACAGCATCCCGCCTCAGCTTTTCCGCGCAGCTAAGGAAATGGGCTTCAGCGATAAGCAGCTCTCGCTGTTCTTCGACAGCAACGAGAACCACGTCCGACGTGCTCGTCTGGCGCACAACATCACACCTGTTGTAAAACAGATCGACACCGTTGCCGCCGAGTTTCCAGCATTCACAAACTATCTCTACCTGACTTACAACGGATCTGAGCACGACATCACCTTCAATGACCGTGGCGTCATGGTCCTCGGATCAGGCGTATACAGAATCGGTTCATCCGTAGAGTTCGATTGGTGCTCTGTGCGAACTGTGAGGACTTTGAGAGCTGCTGGCTACAAGACTGTGATGGTGAACTACAACCCCGAGACCGTGTCGACCGATTACGACGAAGCCGACAGACTTTACTTTGAGAACATCACGCTGGAGCAGATCCTCGATATCTACCAGCTCGAGAGTGCCAGCGGAGTCATCCTTTCTATGGGTGGTCAAACGCCAAACAACATCTCGCTACCACTTTACCGCTCCAACGTTAAGATCCTTGGAACGTCGCCTGAGATGATCGATACCGCCGAGAACCGATACAAGTTCTCTCGTATGCTCGACAGATTGGGCGTTGATCAGCCAGAATGGAAAGAGCTCACCAGTACCGAGGAGGCAAAGGCCTTCTGCAACAAGGTCAAGTACCCAGTGCTTGTGCGACCGTCATACGTGCTATCTGGAGCCGCCATGAATACTGTCTACTCCGAGCACGACCTGAAGAACTACCTCGACCAGGCCGCGGAGGTGTCTAAGGAGCACCCTGTCGTGATCACGAAATACATCGAGAACGCCAAAGAGATCGAGATGGATGCTGTTGCCCGCAATGGAACCATGATCGGCCACTTCGTTTCCGAGCATGTCGAGAACGCTGGTGTGCACTCCGGAGATGCCACACTCATCCTGCCTCCTCAGGATTTGGATCCAGAGACGGTTCGCAAGATCGAAGATGCCACCCGCAAGATCGGCGAGGCTCTCAATGTCACTGGTCCATACAACATTCAATTCATCGCCAAGGACAACGATATTAAGGTCATCGAATGCAATGTGCGAGCCTCGAGATCATTCCCATTCGTCTCCAAGGTGACTGGCCTGGATCTGATCGAGATGGCCACCAAAGCAATGAGCGGACTGCCAGTTCGCGAATACCCGCCGCTCAACATTCCTCCGGACTACGTTGCTGTCAAGGTGCCACAGTTCTCCTTCTCACGTCTCGCTGGTGCCGATCCAGTCATGGGTGTCGAGATGGCGTCTACTGGTGAGGTTGCTTGCTTCGGTCGCACGAAGTTCGAAGCCTACATCAAGGGACTCATCTCCACTGGCTTTAAGCTGCCAAAGAAGAACATCCTCATCTCGATCGGTTCTTTCAAGGACAAGATGGAACTGCTCCCCTCCATTCAGACATTGTACAAGATGGGCTTCAAGCTTTTCGCAACTGCTGGTACTGCTGACTTCCTGGAGGAGCACGGCATCCAGGTCCAGTTCTTGGAAGCTCTCGGAGACGACTCCCAGCGCGAGGAGTACTCGTTGACCCACGCCCTGGCCAATAACCTCATCGATCTGTACATCAACTTGCCATCCGCGAACAAATTCCGGCGTCCAGCGAACTACATGTCCAAGGGATACCGCACTCGCCGCATGGCTGTTGACTTCCAAACGCCACTTGTCACGAACGTCAAGATCGCTAAGATCTTGATTGAGGCCATCTCGCGCAACTACGACTTCAGCGTGACCAAGGTCGACTACCAGAGCTGGGAAGAGATCCCGAGCGCTCCTGCTGTGCTACCTGCACCTCAGGTTTCTGAGCCACTTGAGGACATGCTCAAGCGATCATCATTCAAAGGCAAGGACGTCATCTCTGTCAAGAATATCACCAAGGAGCAGCTGCACTTGCTCTTCACTGTTGCAGCTGAGATGCGTCTTGGTGTTGAGCGACAAGGCTCTCTTGACGTGCTCAAGGGCCGTGTTCTCGCCCTGATGTTCTACGAGCCATCTACACGCACATCCTGCTCTTTCGATGCGGCGATGAAGCGTCTTGGCGGCCAGACCGTGGTTGTCAACGAGGCCCACGCCAGTACCAAGAAGGGTGAGACTCTTTCCGATACTATCCGCACCCTTGACCAATACTCCGACGCCATCGTCCTCCGGCACCCAGAAGGCGACTCTGCCGAAATCGCTGCCAAAGCTGCTGATTCACCAATCATCAACGCTGGCAATGGCTCCAAAGAGCACCCAACTCAAGCCTTCCTTGACCTCTTCACCATGCGAGAAGAACTTGGTACTGTCAACGGTCTGACCATCACCTTCACCGGCGACCTCAAATACGGCCGCACGGTCCACTCCCTCTGCGAAGTCCTCCGCCACTACAACGTCAGAATTCAGCTCGTCTCTCCATCCGCGCTTGCCCTCCCATCCAAGATCCGGGGCACCCTCGAAGAACGCGGCCAGCTCCTCTCCGTTTCAGACAAGCTCACTCCAGAGATCATCGCTAACACCGATGTCCTCTACTGCACGAGAGTTCAGAAAGAGCGCTTCGACGATCTGGGCGTCTACGAAGCCGTCAAAGACTCTCTCGTGGTCAGCGCCAAGACGCTCCGAGATGCGAAGAAGAACATGATCGTCATGCACCCACTTCCCAGAAACCAGGAATTGGACGAGGAAGTCGATGATGACCCGCGAGCTGCGTACTTCCGACAAATGAGATACGGTATGTTTGTGCGCATGGCATTGCTGGCACTTGTTATGTCGAATTAGGGACAAGAAAATGGAGGCATGATGATGGCGTTTTTGGTGGATGGAACGAACGGAGAAGAGGAAAAAGCACAAAAAAAGTTTGGGTTCTCACGACCGATCGCTTTTGATGGACTTAGGTAGACCATGATGGCGCTTTTTCATGATGTATTATACCTGCGCTCCTGGTGTCTGCTACCTACTGCAATGACTTGATGAGTTACGTCGATGGAGTCTTTTGGTTTGGATAGATTTGTGTACTATCGTATGCGTCTGGAATGTGGGTTCGGGAATGTGGACGTCGTTTCCGACTTTGGGTTGGGTTGGGTTTCCTTCACCTGTCCTCGACTGCAATATTTCCTTTCTTCTTCTCACACAACATATCCAGTTTCTGGTCCTGAAGACATTGAATGTGTTTGGAACCCTTCTTCTGGAGCTCAGACGAAGGTATGCTATGGGAAAGCGCATATATCTTGGGGCTGGATACACGATCTTTCGCTCTTGACTCGCGAGACTGCGAAGTGGGACTTCACAGGATTGAATAAACTCATCATATTCGAGGAAAACAAAAGTCTCAGGCTTGGAGAATAGCAAGAGCTTACCAGTGGAGATATTTCGCACAAATTGGTGTATGGGAGCTCTTCAGCAATCTCGTCAAATCCTCCGACTACTGGCAGCATTCTGGCAAGGTCACCACGATCATCATCCTCGCTCATCATGGCGGCCCCAGCTGGGGTTTCGACACTCTGGTAAAAACCCTCGAAGATCAGGAAAATCAGCGGGAAATTTTTATCAAGTGGGTAAAGGACACTGCTGCAAGAGCAGGCCAGTGCTGTACCCATGCGACGTTGATGATGTCGACAGTGAAAGACTGGACCTGTCTTTTAGACTACTCCCGAACATCTTCAAACGCTCCAAAGGTCGAATTCTGAAGGCCGTGGAGGCCTTCTTCATATCTCGATGCCGCTTGAAGTCATGTGCAAACGCCGTAAGAAAGGCAAGAGTAAGATGCCCAAGGATCTCAATCGCCCTACCTTGCGAGCTGGCTTTCCCTATGTCAATGAGCAGTTGTCACATCTGGTGAACTAAATTAATAAGACTGTGAGGTCCGCTGAAGTTAAATGTAGGTGAAGTTGTGAGAAGTGAGCCTCAGAGCCTCAGACGCAGCGCATGTTATCGGTAGGTACTGTAGAGTAAGATTCCCTTTCCAACTGACCTCCTGACTCATGCATCAAAATTGTATAGAACTCACCAATGATGTTAATCAACAGCGCACTTGCCTTTGCGAGCTTCAAATCTGCATGTGACACGTTGGAAGTCTTGGCATCCGTCTGGCAACAGTTCAAGGCAGCTCACTTCGAACATTACGACTCATCACGTCTTGAGCCATCAACATCGGGCCACCAAGGCGCCCGCCGCCAAGATGGACAAACCAGAGCACGACCACTACGGCATACTGAAGATCACCATCAATTGCCTCCCGGCCCATATCAAGAAGGCTTATCGCAAACAATCGCCCATCCATCACCCGACAACCTTGGAGGCACGTAGGCAAACCTACGACAAGGCACACATCATGGCCGTTGCAGCAAGTATCAAACTATAACAATTGGTCATCTCAAAAACACTGAACCAGTTCCAGATTCAATTTCGCGTACGAAGAAGTCTCGTCAGAACATTTTGACACAGCAAAATCCAAGATGCAGGCAGGGTATGAGTGAGTGCTAGGGACCTGGGGACGTGTTGGAAACTTGAAGGTGGTTGGATGTGAGGCGTGAAGAGAAGAGAGTGGATAAGGTATCGAGATTTGTTTGTAGCATTGAAAGGATATACAAGCATAGGAAACTTGAACCATTCATCAGTACCCGATGAATTCCCCGTCCCAATTCTATCTAGTTCCACCCAATCCCACACTCAAAACCTTCCCTTCCCACCTACCCACCCAAGTCCCCCCACTCATCCTTTTCTTTCCTACCTCCCCCTACACCCCATCCCCATCCCCAAACCCCCCCAAAATCCTAGGACTACTCCCCTTCTCCATCAAATCCTCCATCTCCTCCTGCGTCGCCACAAACGTCTTACGTCTCGGACTTCCCCCCTTCTCCGCCTCATCATGCGGATCAACCAAAACCTCACTTCTCGCCCTCCCGAAACCCAGACGATTGACCAGAGAAGTTTTCCTTCGGGGGGAGGAAGAAGAGGAAGAATCTTCAAAGATGTTGTGATCGTCGTCTTGATGTAGCTTTCGGGGGTGTTTGGATGGGGAGGGGAGGGTGAGGGCTAGGGAGCGGGAACGGGTGTGTTTTTGGCGGGTGGTGTTGGGGGCGGGGAGGATAGGTGCTTCGCCTTCTTCGGCGGAATTTTCCCGGGTCGAGAAAGGGAGGGTGCGGTTTGAAGTTGGAGAGCCGGAGGAGGCGTCGATGCCGCTGGAACGGTGGCGGAGGGGGTATGGTCTTCTTGGTGATGGATCCAGGGTTTTGGAAGGAGTGTTTGGGGAAGCGGAGAGGTTGGAGTTCATGCTGAATCTGCTGTTGGGGCGGGATTGCCAGTCTGACATGCTGATGTTGTCTAGATTTTCACCTTCTTCTCCGCTTCGGGGGCTTAGTTCGTAGAGGTCGCTGAGAGGGCGACTGAATTGGCTGGTGCCGGATGGAGGGTCGCTTGTTCTGGTCATTTGCTTTGTGGGTGTTGTGGGACTCATGGCTGGACGTGCGGAGTCTGGTGCTTGAGTGCTTGGGCTTTGGCGGGAGATCACTGGTATTGAGGAAGTTGTTGGAGTTCCAACCATCTGTTTCAGCGCCTCTGGCACGAGAGGTTGTGGTGGGTCTGATTTTGTTTTCTTCGGTGGGGACTTATAAGGGCTGAAATTGGGGAAAAGGCTGCTACCCCAGCTGGCAACTCTTTGAACGAGCCCAGATCTGCTCTCCGACTTCTGAGGTGTTGATATATCGTGGCCTTCGAGCCTTGACAGCCATTCTTTAGCACATTCTCGCTCGCTGCAGCCTACGACGTTGATGACCTGGTCCAGAAGGAAGGCAGGTCTCTCTCCTTCAGAGTCTCCTGTGTGCATGCCTATTGCCATATTCACTAATGCTTGGTAGAACTGACATCTTGCAACCGTAATGTCTGGCGCATTGCAGTGTAGTGCCAACGAAACTGCAAGTCTGGAGCTCTCGCGCATAATTTTCATTCGCTCAGCTTCCAGGTTCATCGTCATCGCATCTCTGAGACCCAGGACACATGGGAGCAGCGCAATCTTGATCAGAATATCTTGCTTCAACGCGAAATGCTTGCCTAAGGAGGGTTTGTCGAGCGCGACACTTCTCAGTCTGCTTGCTGGACCCATCGGCCTATATCCATTGTTGTATTCATCGTGATCTTCGCTATCCAGCCCAGAGTCACCATTTTTGAATGCATCCTGCGCATCATCGTCATCTCCCAGGCCTTTATCGCGGGTCGAATGGTCATCTGCACCCAATGTCTCCTTCTCATGCTGCTCCTCTTCCGACTTGGTCGTCCTCGGCAGTCCAGAGACGTCATTTTCGACGCGTAAATCGTCCGCGTCCACGTTGTTCAGATCCGCGACCTCGGAAGACATGCTTCTTGGCAGCGCATCGGAATGTGTTCTGGGAAGGCATGCACGAGGAATGCATCCTGCAGGTGTCTCGAATTCCTTTCCATTCTTTATTCAAGATAGCGCTGATGCCGGATTAAGCAGTAGTTTGCGTTGAAGACAAAGACTCTGGTTCACAGATGCCGCAAGAAGGAGACATGAGAGTCAATACCTACTGCTTGCTAGATGTTATGTGACTACTCAGCGCGATTTGACGCGCACCTCTATGACTGACGCGGCATGAGCTGGGAACCTGACGAGGGCATGAAGGAGATAGCGTCGGCAGCGGTAGGGGGAGATTGGCGCGAATGGTAATATTGGCGCAGCCGTAAAGCAGAGGATGCAAGTCCGTCCGAAGTGAGATCTCATGGATCTTGGTGCAACGCCTAAGCGGAGTTTGCCGCAATGGGCCACACAAAGCTGACGTCTGGTACCTATTTCTTGACAGATGACCTCGCTCTCCAACGGCTTACCTCAGGTGCCACAGCAGAGGAACGGCCCTGGAGATCCCACTATTGTCGTTTCACGTGAGTGTTGATCAAGAGACTACCAGTGAAACAGAGCGTAGCTTTTTCACATGAAGAAAAAGACAGAAATGAGGCATGTCTGCATCTGGCCCTTGCATCAGATGGCGTGGGAGAGTCGATCGGACCATAATAAAGAATCACAAAGCTCCATCCGCGCCAATCGCGGATTTTTGGCAGCGCTGGTCACGGTGGCGTCTCGTGTGCTCCAGGTACTAGCTTAAAAGCCAGGCCATCGGTTCTCCTGCTCATTTGTTCCATGTGCGAAGGTACACATGGTGTCCGGGCATTGGAGGGTGTTCCTGTCATGCTGTACGGCTGTGTAAGTTCTCAATGTCAGTATCCGACACCAATACAACGCGTTCGTCCCAGCGATTGGAGGCAGGATGCTGTGACATGTTGGACGGTTCCGGGAAAGGAGCTGGAAACAGATAGAGGCCGCTCCGCTCCGCCACCTCGTCGCACACCGACCTCGAGCGAACGTTATTGGAGAAAAGCATGCGCGCGACGCGTGTGATATTTTCGCGACCCGAAATGGGCACTAGGAGGACCCAGCGGCGAGGACTGGTGTATTTCTAGAGGTTGTTGTTGTTGCCATTCTGTACTTCTGTACGATCAAGCATCCGCATTTGGATTTCTACTTTGGATGCTAGCCTCAGCAGCAGGTTCGTGGCTTTCAACGAACCAAAGCGCTATAACCCCGGACGCCGACGTGACACGATTGCGGAGAGGTTCTTTGTCTTCACTCCTTGCGTGCGGCGGCTATGCGTTGACGATAGTCTTTGGCTGCGTTGAGCGAGAACGCCTGCGTCGAGCCAGCCGGGTATTCGATGCACTACCATATTGGAAACTGACATTCTGCAAGATCCCGTGGCCGGTCGCACCAAGCAATGTCGCAATGCTGCATTTGCACGACAGGATTTCTCTACTTTCACTCGTTTGACGCCATCCTGCCTCACAAAGCTCTGCAGAGCGCCAGTTTCGGGTGCGGGTGGAGTCATCTGAACATGACAGTCAGGCAAAGGCTCGCTGTGGGACGGCAGTGCAAAGTGGTCCACTTTCGTCAGCCAGTACGAAGCTGAGCTGCTCAGTCCAGCGTTTGCTTGCTTGCTTGCCTGCTTGCGAGGGAATCATAATCGATGATTGAGGTGAGCTCGGTGAGAGAATTTTGGCGAGCTGTCCAAGCACATTGCAGGCAGGCGTCAGTCACCGCCTTTGTTGGTTGTGAGTTGTAAGGTGAGAGAATGGTATGCTTAGCATAAGGGTTGGGTAGAAGTGCAGTCGGTGTGCGAATGAGAAGGCGTTAAAATGTTTTGCAGACGGAGATTGGCCTATCAACGTCTGGTCGCAAGGCCGGCTCATCAAAGTAGAATACGGGAGGAATCTTGCATGCATGCATACACCCTAGGCGACTCGTGTGCGCTGTCGGTGACGTTTAAGCTCCAGCTTGCTAGCGGATGCAGCGCAGTGATGCGTGTCAAGTCTACTGAGCACTTTCAACCAGTCATAATCACAATAATAGCAGACACGAATCTACGTAGTTCTATCTGGCTGGTGAGAGCTCAGCTGCTGAGATGACGAGCTGTCGTCGTCTTCTCATGTTCCTTGTCGCAGACGAGACGTGGTCAAAATTTAAGTGCGATCCGTATGTGCACTGGTGCAGACGAACAACGTTTCGGGTTCTCTGCACGGCCGGCTCTCATTTTGGCACGGCCGGCCCGTGGGGGATATAGTAGGGATGGTAGGGTAGAGTAGTGCTATAGTAGAGCAGAGGCACCACGAGGCAGCGGCAGCGGCAGCGGCAGCGGCAGCGGCAGCGGGACAGCTCCCAGGTGTCGGGCTGCATGGATGATGGGCTTCCGCATCGTTCGGAGTCGACGGACACAAGCCTGTGGCCTACGTGAGGTGGCATGAACTCCTTCAGACTACTGCAGTCCTGCGTGTGGCCGCACAGCGACTAGGACAGCTGCAGAGACTCCAGAGAGCGAGAGCGAGAGCGGCAGATGCTGAGCGCGGTGCTGCTGCTTGCGAGAGGACGAGAGTCGAAGAAGCAACGTCAGGACTCTTGACTCAAGGTTCACACAGCGTCCGTGCAGCCGAAATAGCTAAGTTACGCGGGACAGAGTGGCGAGAAGAAGGATAATAATGATTGAGGCTTTGCGCGGTGGCAGGGCTCTCGTCTTCGTAAGCACGTCCAGCATGTTCCCGCGCATGCTGGCACACAGAGACGGCATGTCCGGAGTGCTGCAATCGGTAGCCGTCGATGCGCGGCGGAGCTGCTTCGCACTCCGAGCCATACGAACAACTTAGTAGTATAGCCGTCGCCGTGGTTTGGGGTTTGGGAGGGGGCTGGATACATGTATGCTGCACGCTAACGTTGGTCGTTAACAAAGCAAGGCTTTCCTGGGCCGCCTGCACTTCTCCTTTCACGCGCTCGCTCTCGCTCCTGAGCGCCCGCCGTCGACTCCCTCTTCTCAGTCTTCTGCCACCCAAATTAAATCTCCAGGGGCCAGGCATCTAAACAACTCTGCAACGCCCGCTCCGACTGGCCACGGCCCACGGCCCACGGGAAACGCACATTTCGAAAATCAGACGTTTTCTCAGCCACCGTCACCGCGCGCTGTTTCGAGTGCGCTGCGCCAAAGTGCCTGGTCACAGCGTGCGCCCTGGATTGACAGGGGCAGGCCAAGATCTGACTTTCGCGGTCGCCCATATACCTCGCTTCGCCGCCGCGCGCCCTGCCTGCTTCTTTCTCTTCCGCACTCTTCCAGAGGACACCCACCCAGGCTGCAGCAGCATCATCATACCTATTATTCCTAAGGAACCATTCACTCCCCCATCATATCACGAGGTCTCTCCGATCTCGTCTCTGGATTTGCACTTCGCAAATCAACATCACAACAACAGCTCAATGTACGGACGAAGGCAGGCACTCACTCCAACAACCTCCTCCTCTCGTCCTCCGTTGCCACACTGTCGACCTCACCGCCCTCGATAAATCCTCCATCTTGCTCGCGAACACTCTGGCGCCCCTTGTGATTCTTCGATAAGGACTCGAGGCGCGTCTGGACGCCTCGCCATCGCCTCGATGGCAACATTCCAGACATACCCGACACCTCCTGCATACGCATACTACACTCATCGCACGCCTCCACACACACCACCACCCGCCGCAGGAGCTTATGCATCATACTACTCACCGCGCCAATTCAGCTACAGTTCGACGCCGCAAAAAGGCCACCAACGGAGGGCGACGGGCGATGGAGCCACCTTCACCTACACCTACACCACCAAGACACCGCCTCCTCCCAGGAATGCGACCTACTACTCGACACCAGAGCCTACTTATCACACTTCTGCGCAATCGACGCCGCAGCGGAAGTCCGACTATGTAAGTGGCTCTGATCGCAAACGCGAAAGCGCTCGATATTCGTATCGAGTGCCCGCCGACGGCACCAAGCAGTACAAGTTCTCGAGCACCAAGCACTACTCGTCGCGGCCGCAGTACAATGTTCATGAAGAATACTGCTACGACCGCTCGTACGACGAACTGCCGCGCTACGAACAGTACGAGTCGCGGCCACCGCCGTACAAGCGACAACAGACTCATGAGGCACGTACTGATCGTCGATACCGTGATCAGGTGCCCATCTACACAGCAGCAGCCGATGCCACTCCAAAAGCATCCACACGAACTCGACGCGCATCCTACGCTACGAAGCCGACGAACCCACCACCGAGGCCTCGCACCAGCACCGCCTCCAAGCCGACCGCCAAGGCAACAGAGGACGATGCGCGTCGCGCTGGCATCCCCGCCGGTTACTCCTTCAAGAATTGGGACCCAACCGAAGAGCCAATCCTGCTGCTGGGATCGGTCTTCGACGCCAACTCCCTCGGCAAATGGATCTACGATTGGACCGTCTTCTTCTACGGCCCGGCAACACCCATGTCCGAAGTTGCCGGCGAGTTGTGGCTCTTACTCATCCAATTAGCCCACAAAATCAAGCGCGCCGAAGAGAGCATGTCACGCATCCGATCGCAAGCATCCCGTGACATGGTCGACGACTTCCTCGAATCCGGCGAAAGGCTGTGGCAGCGTTTCAACAAACTCCTCAAAATCTGCGAAAACTACATGTGGAAGGCGGCGAAGAAGGAGAGTGGGAATTCGAAGAATGTGTCCATGGGCAAGAATAGTGGGTGCGAATTTGTTGATACCATCTTCGGGCGCGATCGGGAGTTGGATCGTACGGAGAAGCTTATGACCGGCATGCGGTTGTGGAGTATGCGCTTCGACGCCAATTGCGAAGACATCCTGCGCAACCCTGGAGCTTAGAGACGCGAACCGACGCGCGCTGTTGCCTGGAGTCACAGTGGCGAAAACTCAGAACTCGACTCTTACTCGCGCCGGCGTTTTGGCTTGCTTTGACAGACATCGCCACTTTCAACCTGTTGACTGCGATTCGTGCGAAGCTTCTGATACCCCAACCACAACTTTACCTATACATTACTGGTGTTAAGAGAGAGAGAGAAAGAGAACACATCACGGAGTTTATGCTTCGTCCTGAATCGAACCGGACTGGACATGTACGAATATATCATCCGATCACAGGGGCGCGCGCGATGGCTTATCACGGAAGGCTGGCTTTTGCATTTCCATTTCCGCTCCGATGAGTGACTCATCGTGTTTCAGCATCATGCATCATCACTGGCGGTCTTTGGGGGATTTTATTTTAGACCGACACAACCAAAAAAAGTTGGATCTTGATTAAAGCCATATACCCTTTTGCGAATGAGGCATCTTTGGTAGTTTGATTGTGGGTTTAATTGTCTAGGAGTTCGATATATCGAACTTGATTTGTTAGTTTTTTGGGGGATTTATTTTTTTAGATATATGGAATACTGTTATTGTTCATGTCTTTCCCTTCTCCTCCTTCTCTCTCTATCCTATGACCTAAAACATGTTATGGCTGAGGGTGTATGTGATAGTGACAACGCGCACTCAAGCGCCGTGATATGAAGAAGTCTCCAAGCGCCGAGACGCCCACCAAACCAGTCAATCTCAACATCTCTACACCACACGTGCAGCGCATCGAAGGTCGGCACATTCTACTTCACCCCATTTGTGCCCGCTCTTCTACATGACTACACCAACTATAGAAGATCCTACTTACGGAATCCGAGTTCTTTGACGTCAGATTTGAGTCCAGTAGTTTCGTTATTAGTGCTTGCTGTACCGCGGATAGCCACGCTGCACACCTTCCTTTCCATCCTTCCCGCCTTTTTTGTTGTGCGAACTGCTGATCGATCGGTGTGCTGGGATCAAGGGTGGTTGGGGTATGTGTACGGAGGTACTTAGGAACTTTGATGCCATTGCCACTGCCACTGCCATATATCGACGATCGTTGCGTCGCTTGTAAATAATAATGCGATGATGTTTGTTGCCGTTGTGCTTTCCCGACGGTAGTTCTATCTACATAACCATGACGACTGGAGTCACATGTCCAACTGCGCGCGCCGAAGTTGCGGCTGACAAGCATGAGTATATGTATGTACCTCGAAGGGAACTGGTCGATATGTACTTGGAGATCTTCTTCAGCCCTACCCTCGTCCTCGCCCTCGTCCTCGTCCTCGTCGCACCACACGTGCCTGCACCGCCCACTTTGTACCTGCCGGCTAAACTCTTCTCTGCAAAGCTGACCTGCATATATACGACTCGTATGTACGATGCGAATCGCGAAAGTTTGAGCGTGCTATTTTGAGATTCCCGCTCGTTTTCTTTTCTTTGAATTGTTATTACGAAGCATGAAGAGGGTTTGTCGGGTTGACATGAGTAATCCATCATCGTAACACTAGGGCTTATGTGGCTCGAAGAGCCACACGAGAAGCCTAAGGCAACGAGTAGCTAAAGTCTTATCTAGACGCCTATAGTAGGCCTAATCTAAAACGCGTATAGTAAGTTATATCTAAAACGCTAATCCTAAAAAGTAATATTAATCCGGAACGCGTTATAGATATTAGAAAGCACTATTTAGAAACGCTTATAGCGAGCACTATTAGGAACGCTTATAGCAAGATAGTCTTAAATATCTATAGTAACTACTTCCGGAATATGCCTATAGTAATTACTATCCGGAATACCTATAGCGAGTACTATTCGAAATATCTATAGTAAGTAGTTCTTTCCGAGTTAGAACGCTTATAGTAAGTACTACCTATAAGGCGTATAGTAAGTACTACCTATAAGGCGGATACTAAGTCTAATCTAAAACGCCTATAGTAATTTTAATCTAAAACACTTATAGGGATTCTTATTTAGAACGCTTATAATACTAAGTACTATTCGGAACGCGTATAGTAAGTCTAATCCGGAGCGCTAATAGTTAGTACTACTATCTATAACGCCTATACTAAGTTTTATTTAGAACGCGCTATATAGTAATTCTAATCCGAAACGCTTATACTAAGTCTTATCCGGAACGCGTATAGTAAGTACTATCCGGAACGCGTATAGTAGGTCTAATTCGGAACGGTAATAGTAAGTACTATTACGAACGCTTATAGTAAGTAGTACTTTCTAAAATACCTATAGTAAGTACTATTTAGAATACTTATAGCAAGTTATATCCTTATAGCGAGCGCTAAGTACCCTATATAACGCCTACTACGAGTACCTTATAAAACGCCTATAGCGAGTACTCTATAGAATACCTATAGCGAGTAGTACTATCCGGAACGCGTAGAACAAGCCTTATTTTAAACGCTTAGTATAGTTAGTTCTATATAAACCGGAACGCGTATAGCAAGTCTAATTTAAAACGCTTATAGAAAGTCTTATCCGGAATATATATAGTAAGTCTAAGTCTAATCCGAAACTAAATACTTATATTAGGTACTACCCGGAAGGCCTAAAGCGAGTAGTACTATCTGGAACGCTTATAGCAAATACTATCTAAAACGCCTATAGCTAAATAGTATTCGAACTATTTATAGCAAGTACCCTATATAACGCCTACTACGAGTGCCCTAAAAAACGCCTATAGCGAGCCGGATTCCGGAATGCGCCTATAGTAATTGCTATCCGGAATACCTATAGCGAGTACTATTCGAAATATCTATAGTAAGTAGTTCTTTCCGAGTCGGAACACTTATAGCAAGTACTGCCTACAAGGCGTATAGTAAGTCTAATTCAAAACGCTTATAGCAACTTTAATCGAAAACAACTATAGGAATTCTAATTTAGAACGCTTATAATACTAAGTACTATTCGGAACGCGTATAGTAAGTCTAATCCGGAGCGCTAACAGTTAGTACTACTATCTATAACGCCTATACTAAGTTTTATTTAGAACGCGCTATATAGTAACTCTAATACGGATCGCCTATACTAAGTCTTATCCGGAACGCGTATAGTAAGTACTATCCGAAACGCGTATAGTAAGTCTAAAATAGAACGCTAATAGTAAGTACTACTAAGAACGCCTATAGCAAGTAGTACTTTCTAAAATACCTATAGTAAGTACTATTTAGAATACTTATAGCAAGTTATATCTAAAACGCCTATAGTAAATGCTACTAAAAACGCTTATAGCGAGTAGTATTATTCGAAACGCTTATAGCGGTAACTATCCGAGATATCTATAGCGAGTAGCACTATCCGGAACGCCTATAGCAAATACTATCTAAAACGCCTATAGGCTATAGTAAATAGCATTAGAACTACTTTTAGCGGACACCCTATATAACGCCTACTACGAGTACCTTATAAAACGCCTATAGCGAGCACTCTATAGAACACCTATAGCGAGTAGTACTATACGGAACGCGTAGGAGTCGATAGGACAAGCCTTATTTTAAACGCTTAGTATAGTTAGTCCTATATAAACCGGAACGCGTATACTAAGTCTAATCTAAAACGCTTATAGAAAGTCTTATCCGGAATGTATAAATTAAGTCTAAGTCTAATCCGAAACTAAATACTTATATTAAGCACTATCCGGAAGGCCTATAGGCTAAGACTATAGCGAGCAGCACTATCCGGAACGCTTATAGTAAGTACTATCTAAAACGCCTATAGTTAAACAGCATTCGAACTATCTATAGCGAGTACCCTATATAACGCCTACTCTGAGTACCCTATAGAACGCCTATAGCGAGTACTCTATAGAACATCTATAGCGAGCAGTACTATCCGGAACGCGTAGAATAAGCTAACTGTTACTAACAACGCCTATAGTAAGGCTAACTTAGAGCACTTATAATAGTAAGTACTATTCGGAACGCGTATAGTAAGTCTAATCCAGAGCGCTAACAGTTAGCACTACTATCTAAAACGCCTATACTAAGTTCTATTTAGAACGCGCTATATAGCAATTCTAATCCGAAACGCTTATACTAAGTCTTATCCGGAACGCGTAGAGTAAGTACTATCCGGAACGTATATAGCAAGTCTAATTCGGAACGCTAATAGTAAGTACTACTAAGAACGCTTAAAGCAAGTAGTACTATCTAAAATACCTATAGCAAGTGCTATTTAGAATACCTATAGTAAGTCTAATCCAAAACGCCCGAAACGCCTATAGCAAATACTGCTAAAAACGCTTATAGCGAGTAGTAATATTCGAAACGCTTATAGCGATAATTATCCGAGATATCTTTAGCGAGTAGTACTTTCCGGAACGCTTATAGTAGATACTATGTAAAACGCCTATAGTTACTAAATAGTATTCGAACTACTTATAGCGAGTACCTTATATAACGCCTACTGCGAGTACCTTATAAAGCGCCTATAGCGAGTACTCTATAGAATATCTATAGCGAGTAGTACTATCCGAAACGCGTAGGCTAAGCCTTTCGAGTATACCGCCTCGAGCAAATACCGCCGGATTAGGTATAAACGACCGATATAGCATCGGAAATAATACTATCGTAGCCTTACGATATATACTACGACTCCTACAATCTCCGAACCGCTTACGAACTATATACTACGACTCCTATAATCTCCGAACCGCTCGTAAACTAAGAAATTTTAAAGTTCCTCGGCTATAGCTAAGTAGAGTCGGCTTTTAGCTTATTTTAAGCCGTAGTAAGCCTAAAGGGGCCGTAAGTACCCTATAAAACGCCTATAGCGAGTACTCTATAGAATACCTATAGCGAGTAGTACTATCCGGAACGCGTAGGACAAGCTAACTACTATCTATAACGCCTATAGAAAGTCTGATTTAGAACGTTTATAATAGTAACTTAGTAAGTACTATCCGGAACGCGTATAGCAAGTCTAATCCGGAGCGCTAATAGCAGGTACTACTAAGAACGCCTATAGCAAGTAGGACTATCTAAAATACCTATAGTAAGTGCTATTTAGAATACCTATAGCAAGTTATATCCGAAACACCTATAGAAAATACTACTAAAGACGCCTATAGCGAGTACTCTATAGAATACCTATAGCGAGTAGTACTATATAGAACGCGTAGGACAAGCCTTATTTTAAACGCTTAGTATAGTTGGTCCGATATAAACCGGAAGGCGTATACTATACGCAAGTCTAATCCGAAACGCTTATAGAAAGTCTTATCCGGAATGTATAAAGTAAGACTAAGTCTAATCCGAAACTAAATACTTATACTAAGCACTATCCGGAAGGCCTATAGCGAGTAGTACTATCCGGAACGCTTATAGCAAATACTATCTAAAACGCCTATAGTTAAATAGCATTCGAACTATTTATAGCGAATACCCTATAGGGCCTATATAACGCCTACTACGAGTACTCTATAGAATATCTATAGCGAGTAGTACTATCCGGAACGCGTAGGATAAGCTAACTATCATCTATAACGCCTATAATAGGTCTAATTTAGAACGCTTACAATACTAAGTACTATTAAGAAGGCGTATAGCAAGTCTAATCCGGAGCGCTACCTGTTAGTACTACTATCTATAACGCCTATACTAAGTTTTATTTAGAACGCGCTATATAGTAATTCTAATCCGAAACGCTTATACTAAGTCTTATCCAGAACGCGTAGAGTAAGTACTATCCGGAACGCGTATAGTAGGTCTAATTCAGAACGGTAATAGTAAGCACTATTACGAACGCTTATAGTAAGTAGCACTTTCTAAAATACCTATAGTAAGTACTATTTATAATACTTAGAGCAAGTTATATCCGAAACGCTTATAGTGAATACTACTAAAAACGCCTATAGCGAGCAGTAATACTCGAAACGCCTATAGCGGTAACTATCTAAGATATCTATAGCGAGTAGTACTGTCCGGAACGCGTAGGACAAGCCTTATTTTAAACGCTTAGTATAGTTCGTCCTATATAAACCGGAACGCGTATAGCAAGTCTAATAATCTAATCCAAAACGCCTACAGAAAGTCTTGTCCGGAATATATAAAGTAAGTCTAAGTCCAATCTAAGACTGGGTGCTTGTGCTAAGTACTACCCGGAAGGCCTATAGCGAGTAGTACTATCCGGAACGCTTATAGCAAATACTATCTAAAACGCCTATAGCAAACAGCATTCGAACTACTTAGAGCGAGTAGCCTATATAGCACCTACTACAAGTACCTTATAAAACGCCTATAGCGAGCACTCTATATAATACGGTATATCTATAGCAGTAGTAGTATCCGGAACGCGCAGGACAGGCCTCATTTTAAACGCTTAGTATAGTTAGTTCTATATAAACCGGTACGCGTATAGCAAGTCTAATCCGAAACGCTTATAGAAAGTCTTATCTGAAATGTATAGAGCAAGTCTAACTATCTAAGTCTAATCCGAAACTAAATACTTATATTAAGTACTATCCGGAAGGCTTATAGCGAGTAGTACTATCCGGATTGCATATAGTAAGTCCAATCCGGAGCGCTAATAGCAAGTACTATTAAGAACGCTTATAGCAAGTAGTACTATTAAATTACCTATAGTAAGTACTATTTAGAATACTTATAGCAAGTTATATCCGAAACGCTTATAGTAAATACTACTAAACCCGATTATAGCGAGTAGTAATATTCGAAACGCTTATAGCGGCAACCGTCTAAGATATCTATAGCGAGTAGTACTATCCGGAATGCCTATAGCAAATACTATCTAAAACGCCTATAGTTTAATAGTATTCGAACTATTTATAGCGAGTACCCTATATAACGCCTACTACGAGTACCTTATAAAACGCCTATAGCGAGTACTCTATAGGATACCTATAGCGAGTAGTACTATCCGGAACGCGTAGGATAAGCCTTATTTTAAACGCTTAGTATATTTAGGCCTATATAAACCGGAACGCGTATAGCGGGTCTAATCTAAAATACCTACAGAAAGTCCTATCCGGAATATATAGAGTAAGTCTAAGTCTAATCCGAAACCAAATGCCTATATTAAGTACTACCCGGAAGGCCTATAGCGAGTAGTACTGTAATACTGTCCGGAACGCTTATAGCAAACACTATCTGGAACGCCTATAGGCTGGCTATAGCTAAATAGTATTCGAACTATTTATAGCGAGTACCTTATATAACGCCTACTACGAGTACCCTACAAAACGCCTATAGCGAGTACTCTATAGAATATCTGTAGCGAGTAGCACTATCCGGAACGCGTAGGATAAGCTAACTATTATCTATAACGCCTATAAAAAGTCTAATTTAGAACGCCTATAATACTAAGTACTATTTAGAACACGAAGGTCTATTTAAAACGCGCTATATAGCAATTCTAATCCGAAATGCCTATACTAAGTCTTATCCGAAACGCGTAGAGTAAGACTATCCGGAACGCTAATAGCGAGTACTACTAAGAACGCTTATAGCAAGTAGGACTATCTAAAGTACCTATAGCAAGTGCTATTTAGAATACGTATAGCAAGTCTAATCCGAAACGCCTATAGCAAATACTACTAAAAGCGCTTATAGCGAGTAGTAATATTCGAAACGCTTGTAGCGGTAACTATATTATCCGAGATATCTATAGCAAGTAGTACTATCCGGAACGCTTATAGCAAACACTATCTAAAACGCCTATAGCAAACAGTATTTTAACTACCTATAGCGAGTACCCTATATAACGCCTGCTACGAGTACCTTAGAGAACGCCTATAGCGAGCACTCTATAGAATACCTATAGCAAGTAGTACTGTCCGGAACGCGTAGGACAAGCCTTATTTTAAACGCTTAGTATAGTTAGTCCGATATAAACCGGAACGCGTATAGCAAGTCTAATCCGAAGTACTGCTAAGAACGCTTATAGTAAGTAGTACTATCTAAAATACCTATAGTAAGTACTGTTTAGAATACTAATAGCAAGTTATATCGGAAGCGCTTATAGTAAATACTACTAAAAACGCTTATAGCGAGTAGTAACATTCGAAACGCTTATAGCGGTAACTATTTAAGATATCTATAGCGAGCAGTACTATCCGGATCGCCTATAGTAAAGACTATCTAAAACGCCTAAAGCTAAACAGTATTCGAACTACCTATAGCGAGTACCCTATATAACGCCTACTACGAGTACTCTATAAATATAGGAATTTCAATTTAGAACACTTATAATCCTAAGTACTATTTGGAACGTATATAGTAAGTCTAATCCGGAGCGCTAACAGTTAGTACTACTATCTATAGCGCCTATACTAAGTTTTATTTAAAACGCGCTATATAGTAATTCTAATCCGGAACGCTTCTACTAAGTCTAATCCGGAACGCGTAGCGTAAGCACTATCCGGAACGTATATAGCAAGTCTAATTCGCAACGCTAATAGCAAGTACTATTAAAATTTAAGCACGCTTATAGCAAGCGGTACTACCTAAAGTGCCTATAGTAAGTACTATTTAGAATACTTATAGCAAGAAGTACTGTATTATATCCGAAACGCTTATAGTAAATACTATTTCAAACGCCTATAGGAAATAGTATTCGAACTACCTATAGTAAGTACCCTATATAACGCCTACTACGAGTATCCTATAGGGCGCCTATAGCGAGTGCTCTATAGAATATCTATAGCGAGTAGTACTATCCGGAACGCGTAGAACAAGCCTTATTTTACACGCTTAGTACAGTATAAACCGGAAGGCGTATAGCAAGTCTAATCCGAAACGCTTATAGAACGTCTTATCCGGAATGTATAAAGTAAGTCTAAGTCTAATCCGAAACTAAATACTTATACGAAGCACTATCCGGAAGGCCTATAGCGAGTAGTACTATCCGGAACGCTTATAGCAAATACTATCTAAAACGCCTATAGTTAAATAGCATTCGAACTATCTATAGCGAGTACCCTATATAACGCCTATAGCGAGTACTCTATAGAATATCTATAGCGAGTAGTACTATCCGGAACGCGTAGGATAAGCTAACTATTATCTATAACGCCTATAATAGGTCTAATTCAGAACGCTTATAATACTAAGTACTATTTAGAACGCGTATAGTAAGTCTAATAACTCTAATCCGGAGCGCTAACAGTTAGTACTACTGTCTATAACGCCTATACTAAGTTTTATTTAGAACGCACTATATAGCAATTCTAATCCGAAACGCTTATACTAAGTCTTATCCGGAACGCGTATAGTAAGTCTAATTCGGAACGCAAATAGCAAGTACTATTAAGAACGCTTATAGCAAGTAGGACTATCTAAAATACCTATAGTAAGTCCTATTTAGAATACTTATAGCAAGTCTAATCCGAAACGCTTATAGTAAATACTACTAAAAACGCTTATAGCGAGTAGTAATATTTGAAACGCTTATAGCGGTAACTGTCCGAGATAGCTATAGCGAGTAGTCCTATCCGAAACGCTTATAGTAAATACTATCTAAAACGCCTATAGTTAAATAGGATTCGAACTATTTATAGCGAGTACCTTATCTAACGCCTACTATAAGTACCCTATAAAACGCCTATAGCGAGTAGTACTATCCGGAACGCGTAGGATAAGCCTTTCGAGCCTACCGCTCCGAGTAAATACCGCCGGATTAGGCGCGAACGATACCGCTTCGAGCAAAAAACGCCGCCGGATTAGGGGTAAACGATAGAGACGGCCTCGGAAACACTACTATCGCGGCGCCGGAGCGTTATAGTCGATACCGCGACTCCTACGCCCTCCGGACCGCTCGAGAATTGAGAAATTTTAAAGTTCCTCGCCGCCGACTAATTAGAGTCGGCTTTTCGGTCGTTTTAAGCCGTACTAAGCCTAAAGGGGCCCTAACTTTTGTTAAGTTGTTATATTATACTAGTGTTTATATAGCTCGAAGAGCTATAAGTAAAGGACGAAGTACTATAAGTAAAGGCCGAAGAGCTATAAGTAAAGGCTAAGGCGACGAGCAGGATAGGGTAAGCTAGATTCTAGAAGATTCTACGGCAGCTGTAGCCGTACCGCGCTAGGCAACAAGGCGGAAATCGTTACAAATCGCGCTTTATAAATCGCGCGCCTTTCTAATAATAACTTCTTCTACTTACTACTACTTACTACTACTACTACTACTACTACGACTCGTTGCTACTCCCTTTCTATCTTTACTAAGCTAGATACTATACCTACCCCCTATACTAGCCTCTATAGAAACCCCGAGCAAGATCTCGAGCGCTACCGGTAAGTTTGATATTGTCGCTAAATCTTTATAACCGCGTCGCTAATAGTATTAGTCGCTTAAGTGTTTAAGAGTAAGGAAGTAATCGATCTCGCCGGTACGTCGTCTAACGAGTCTCTACCTCGCTCTACAAAGCGAGTTCTATCTAAGAAGACCGGCTCTAAGAGGGTCGCGACTCTAGTAAGTCTCGTTTATAAATATATATTGCTAGATGTACTAACCCTTAAAGCTCGTCGTAGGCGAAGTCTTCGCACGTTTCGTTAGCGGCATAGTGCGCCGCCTTATATTTAACTATACCGTCGTCCTCTAAGAAGGCGCTAAGACTATCGAGTACTAGTAGCTACTAGGCACCTCTACTATAAACGCTTAATCGTACGCTACCCTCCTAGGATCGGACTTTACCCGGGACTTTAGCGCTAGCTCTCCTTTCGTCTAGATAGGACCTAGGAATCGATTTGCTATAGGAATCTGTATCGCCGCTACTCGGAAGAACGCGATAATCTAAGAATAATATACTAATTAAGAAGTTAAAAGTTAGAAAAAGCGAGAGGAAATAAGATAAGATATACTGTCTACGCTATAGGGCGCGGACCGATATATATACTCTACGGAGGTTAGTTAGCCCTCCGCAAAAAATAAAATCTATAAAGTAACTTACAATCTTCTCCTTCCTGTTTTTATCTCGTCTACCCGTATAATAGATATATACTAGGCCTATAATATCGGTTAGCGAAGCTAGCAATGTTTAATCTCGCGTTTCTTAGTACGTTACCGCCGTTATTGCTATTCGTATTATAGTCGTCTTAAAATGTATACCTAATCTAGTTAAGTCCGTTCTACTGCTACGACGACTTCTATACGAGCTCGCTTACTATCTGTTTTCCGTATATAACCGCTTGCAATCTCGCTAATACTCTCGTAATATATATCTCGAATATACTACGTCGTAAACGTAGGAGAATTAGAATATAACAATTCCGCTAGAAACTCGAAGAGTTACTAGAGCTATGCTTCGCTTATGCTTCTCCTAAGTTCTTCCGCTTTCTAAGACACTTCCGGGGTAAAGTCGTATTCCTACTAGTAGCTAGCATCCTTAGTAGAGATAGTCTCTTAATGTTCTAGGGTGCCCTCTTCCTATTCGTACTCTATAGATAGAGGTCGAGTATTCGATTTCGAAGCCCGCCCGCTATCTTCGAATTCTAGTAATACTACTCTCTTCCGGTTACAGTTTATATAGCTAGTACAGCTCCTAGGATCTCCTCTATAAGCGCAATTACTATATAGTAGCTTTAGCGCTAGGTTATAGGAATAACGGCACCCTTCGAAATAACTACGGTTAGATTCGTAAGTTCTATATTTCGAAGGAAAGAGACAGTTTAGTATAGCGCAACTTCTAGCGTCTATACCGAGGATATAGACTAGCGCCGCTCGCCTCGCTCTCTTATCGGTACCCTTCTATGTTACGCCTTCTCCTAGCATATATATATAGCCCTCTCGAAATACTAGATCTCGCCTTTTACCGCTTACGATTTTCTTTGCTAGCGCGTAGTCCGTAGTTCTAGTCTCCTAAATTTTACCTTTTTAATATGCTTCTACTACTACTTATACGAACTATTACGCGTAATCCTTTCCTACTTTAGGTACAATATTAAGGCTCGACATTGTATTAGCGCTAGGAATATAGTAGAGAACCCGAAGAGAAAGGAGGATAACTAAGAGAACTACCGGGAACTTAGCTTATATAGATAGGGGATAGGCGGCTAAATAACAAGGTTCTCGGTGCCTCGGAGAAGTAGTATTACGCTAACCGTATTTAGGTAGCTAAACTCTATACCTAAAGAGAAAAAAATGCTAGTACAAATAGAGAAGTTTTGTATATATATATTATAGAGAATAACTACTAATCGTAGCCTAAAAGTCTTCTATATCGAAGTCGAGATCTACGTCTTAAAGTATACTAAGGATCTTAGCTTCTTGTTTATATACGACAACCGGAGCCTTTACCTTAGTAATATCGCCTAGCCTTAGAGTGCGAGGTAGCGTTAGAGCGTATAGTGTCGAGGTCGGAGTAGAGACTTAAGTACGGGATATAGGCTTCGAGAGCAATACGGGTTGTCTAAGTAGTCGCTTCCTAGAGAACGAAGGACCTAGAATAGGCGTAGTGTCCTTAGAAATATATTAGATTATACGCGCCGCAGATGCGGAACGAGGTATCGGTATAGGTACTAGCGTAGGTAGCGTCGACGAGGCCTTAGTTAGATCTGCCTACGTAATCTCCTTCGAAGGTATTATTTTAGCCGTAACTTATATTACCTATTAGGCGTTACTAGGACCTAGGGCTAAGTTCTAGAGGTAGACTAAGGAGTCGTCTAGTTAGTATCTAGGAAGTTCTACGAATAACGGTCGGCGCGAAGTTTTCGCTAGTACTATAGTTAGCGTAGTTTCTCGCCGGCTTAGCTATCGTCCGACTCTAGTATCGACTAACGTCCTATCTTCGTCGTTACCTAGTATAAATGCCCTAGGACCCCTTTCTACCCTACGCGGAAGGCTACTATCGCTACCTACTTCGCGGTCTAGACCCGTAAAGTTTCGAGTATACTAGTTAGGCTCGTCTTCGGGTTCTATAGTGTCTCGAGTAGAACCGGTAGGCGGTTTAGCGATTTCGGGAACGTACGCTCGAGGTATATAGTTAAGTATACCCTACGGGCGTCGCGGTTGCTACGCTAGTCCGGTAGAGCTAGTAGGTATAGCGTATATCGCTCCGCGTAATAGGACGTTAGAGGTTATATCTACGAATAGATTTCTACCCTTAAAAATAAAGTCGTAGAGACGCTTAGGTAGATATAATAAAGCCGAGCGAAACACCTTATTTAGGGAGTCGCCGCCCTATATAAAAGTATACTTTCCGTTAATAAGTACGCGGAGGTTGTATACGTCCGTAATGCGTAAGAATGCTACGAAGAGTTAGCTATAGCTAAATACGGGCCGTCGAAGGTCGATACCGATATATACTAGGGATTAACCCTAAGATTTGTTTATCGTTATTGCGAAACAAGGTCGAAGCGGAAGTTGATATCGCTTAAGGGTAAACGGTAGGCCTTTGTTCGAATGTATCTAGATTCGCGGTATCTAGTACACTTCCTAATTATCGTCGTCTAGCAGTTTCCGAACTTTAACCCCGAACTAGAGTGTTTTTACGACGATAACCCGCGTTCCGTTTACGAGTTCTGCGGTCTTATAGATATTCCGTATAATTATTATTAGTATACCTACCCGGATCCGTAGGCAAGGAATCTAGAGCTCGGTATTCTAGATAGATTTTAAAAGGCTTAAGATTTCCGGAGGCTAGTCTTTATCGCTAGGCAACTTCTCTATCTTATCCTTATAGCGATATTCGCGAATTGTACCGTACGGCAGGTCGTCTACGATACGTTCGTTAATCTCGTAGGCGGTATCGTTCGTTATATAAAGGATAGCTCGAGAACGATAGAATACTAGGTCGTACTTAGCGTTAATAACACCCTATCTTAGAAAGACGAAATCGATAAGCTCGCTAAGGTCCTAGACTCTTCCGACGTATATTAGTAGCTTAATAAATCGATCGAATACGTCGTCGTATACAATACGGAGGGTCTAGCGGTAGAAGTTAACGTTCCGCGGATTGCTATCTACGAGCCGTATATTTTGCTAGAGATAGAGCACCTTAATCTTGTTCTAGATTAGGAAGGCTTTAAATGTAATCGCTATTACGTCTACTTCCTTCGAAGACTTCTTATACTCGGGAAGTACTAGAAGAGTCTATGCCTAGTCGCCGCCGAATACGACGGGGACTCCCGCGAAGAATAGTTCGTTACCCTAGCCGTTACTACCTAATCGTAACTTATAAAAGAGTCGATATATAGCTATAATATCGCGTCTATTCTATATCGCGGCTTCGTCCTAAATAACTAGATAAGTCTTTCGGATTAGCTTAGCGTCTATTATGTCTTACGTAATAGGACAGTCCTACCGCCCGGTATTACTTAAAGGAAGTTTAAATCGGGAGTGCGCTATACGACTACTAGGAAGTAGCTATACGGCGACACCTAAAGACGCGATACACAGCACGATAAGGCTACGTACTCTATAGGTCGCTACGAGTATACGGTATAGGAACGTCTTCCCGTAGCCTCCCGGACCTTAGATAAAAAAGTGCGCTATTAACGGATTCTAGTCGATGTCGTTCGTAATATCGGTAAAGGCTCGCCTTTAACCGTTATTAAGAAGGTAGGCGTTTTATTGTACGTAGAGTTTGTTCCTGTCTTCGTTTCCTATATCGACTAGCGCTTCTTCTTAAGCGATAGCGTTATTGCTGCTACGTATTTTCGCCTACGAAGGATCGGGACTCGGTAGTCTATAGCCCGATACCTTGTATCCGTTAGTAACTAATTCGGTGTATAGCTACTACTTACTATAACTTTTAGTAGTAGCATTTATCTCCTTATACCTTCCTACGTACCCTCCGCGCCGTAGTTCGATATATAGATCTCTATATATATCCTTCTATAGAAGACTCTACTATCGCGTAGCGTCGGCTCCGGATATCGTATCTGTTAGGATAAGTAGTACGAATATAAGACGCAATTGTCGGGAGGTATATATCTTCTCGGCCTTCCGGAATATATCTAGCTATTTATCTTCCGATCTTGCAAGACCGGATACAATCGCCGCCGCTCGAAAGCTCTTATATACGGTGCCGCTATATATCCTTAAGTCGCGGAAACATTTAGTATCCCGAACGATATAGAGCAATTTAATTAAGTATAGTATCTCGCCTTTAGGACGTAGAGGCGGGTTAAGACGCGCGATCGAGTATACTACGCGCTTAGAACGTTTCTTCTACGCTTTGTTATATAGCGTATAGTGTTTTAGAAACTTAAGATACGTTAAGCGCCGGCAAGATACGTCGTTGTCTAGTAGCAACGCGTTATACCGAAACTACGCGACGAGCGTAGTACGTTATCGTCTATCGCCGCGTAGGTCCGCTATCGTCGCGTTATAGTTAAATACGATATTACCCCTAGGGCCCGGTAGGTAGACGTCTAGTCGAATAACCGCGGGCTATTCTTTATAGCGCTTGCCTCCTAAGATATTATATATTGCTATCGTAAGACTAATGTATTATATATTAACGTAGTTAGCGATCTCGTTACCGGGAATCTCGAGGCGGGCAGTCGTACGGTCGGCGCCCTTATAGACGTACTTGTTAATATATTTAATCGCCCGTAATAAGCGGACCTACTCGACGTTAATATAGGCGTTAAACCGCTTTAGTAGGTATAGATTGTATAGTACGATATAACGATTATCGAAGAGGAACGCGCGATTCCTCCTCTTATCCTATATCCTCCTATTACGGCGTCTGCGATATTTCGGAAACGCGATATTAGTTACTACCGTCTCGTCCGAGAACTCTATAGGGAATCCCTTAGAATACGTCCCTTCGGAGTATCGAGGTAACTATATATACGGGACGTATAGAAAGCCCGCGCTATAAGGTCTATAATATATGTATTCCTTAACTAAGTTCGCTACGCTACTATCCGGGTCCTCGGCTAGGCTCGGAAGCTTAGCGCGGATAAAGTTGTCGATCTTAGATATAGTATCTAGCGCTTAATCGGGCGCGATCTATAGTAAGAGATAAAGGTAGGGGAGGCTACGCTTCTAGTATTCTACCGTCTAGCATCTCGCGATATAGCGACTAAATACGTTCCTATAGCAGACCTCGTATAGAAACTCCCTAGCTTTCTAAATAAAGACCCTTATTGTAATATCTAGGCGGTCTATCGCGTCCTAATAGTCGAACAAATAACGCCTAATCTCCGGCTAGTTAGGGTTAGCTATAAACGTAATAAAGTATATAGGGACGCCGAAGTAGCCGACGATAGCTATAGAATCTCGGTAGTACTATAAAATCTACCGATCGCTGCCGACGTACGAGGACGGGAGAACTATTTGTAGAGCTTATAGGATGCTATCGGATAATAGAGCCCCGTTCGTAGGGACGACTAAACGGTTCCGCTATAGCAAACCGTAACGTAAGCTTCCCTAGCATTCCCCGTACTATGCCTTAGTTCGAAGAATATCGTAATATAGGTCTTCGCCTATCTATCGAGATAACTCTCGTTAGATGTCCTATCTGTCCTTATTACCTAATAGTACGCGGGTGCTACGCTATTTCGGTCATTTTAAGTCGTACGTATCCGCCTATACTTCTTTCTAATAGTTGCCTAGGAAAAGCAGGTCGTTTAAGTCTACTACGATATATACGTCGACGTATAATTGTTATAGGAGCCGGCGACCGTAGAAGATAGTAGGAAATTAGTTTAGTCGATAGTATAAAATGTACCTAAAATAATCCCTAAGCGTAACGTGCCTCCTACTACGCGTACGAAACTAGTTCTCCTACGAAAACCTAGGAGTTCTAGCTACCTAGAGGAGGACGTAATATATAGGGAAGTAGTATAGATAGTAGCGATTTATACGATATAGAGTAGTAGACACCTCTCCCGTACTTAACCGCTCTACTACTACAAAATCCCTTATTCCGCTAATAGCTTCCGGATCGTAATCCGGATAGAGGGCGGCTACTTCGTTTACGACCGGCTTATTATATCGACGCGCGTCCTATATACCTTCGTAGACTAAACTAAGGTCTATAGCCTTAAGAACGAGGCGCCTAGGTCCTTAGGAGGACATAAACATTTCCCGAGCCGCGGCGAACTTGTAATATAGCGCGTTGTATTGCGTAATTATCTTATATAACGCGATTATAGTGCTATAGTCTAGCTACGGCGATAGTATAGATTTCTAGTTCCGGCTAGTATATCTACGATCGCCGGATTTCTATATACGCCTCTTAGTAGTATATACGGGGTCGTAAAAGTATAGCTACGCGTATTAGGGATCTTCCGTCGGAGCGAAGAGACCGCCGCCTAAATAATACGCTTCCCCGTAGATCTAGAACGAACTATATCCTAATACCCGTATATTACGCTTAGCTATAAATAAAGTTATTACGAGGCGGTAATTATAGGCTCGAATGTTCTCCTAGAACGTTCTTGCTTCTATATCCTTAGATAGGTCTATAGTAAGTAGTCGCCGCAGTAACGGAGGTAGTTTAGGGATCGGAAATATACCTTTTACCGCGCTACTACCGCAACATATTATAAACACTATACCGTTCTTGTCCGTAGAAGAAGATAGTTTACTATCTACTCGGACGTTCGATACTTTACGGATCTAATACTTAGCTTAATAGTATTAGTAGGTATATACTATATCGCTAATATTAAGTGTTACTACCTCGTATAGTATCGAGATATACGCCTTAGGAAGAGTAGACCTCTCCGGGCGTAAAAGGTCGGCGTTAGTAGCCTACGATCGACCTAGGCTATAGTACGCTTCGGCGACCGCCGTAGGGAGGGTATTATAATCGTTTAGACGTTTAAAAGATATCCGCCCTAGAGAAGGCTAACTAGCTCGTATCTAAGGACTAGAACCGCTAGCTCTAGCCCTACTAGTAGGGGTAGTAGTAGTGTCCGTCGGTATTACTCTAGGGGTAAAAGGAAGGCTCGGTAGAAGTAGCGGTTAGATAGGCCCTAGCGACGGAGCTCTAGGCGCGATAGAGCTACTATTCTTAATTAAACTCGTAGAGTTAGCGTTATAGGAAGGCTCCGTAAATTCAACGTCTATCGGTCTAGAAGGATTAAGGTCGCCGAAGTCGTAGTAATTATCGAAAGCGTCTAGACCGTATTTATTAGGGGCCTCTATATCCGGTAGCGTCGGACCTTACCTCTCGGCGTCCTATATAACGCTATCTCTAGGCAAGACAGACTAATCGTCCTAGTTATAGTCGCGACCTATCGGACTTAGTAGAGTATAAATACTAGAAGCGCCGCTTGCTAATATAGATATAGAATCGGACCTACGACTAACGCTCGGAATTGTAATAGTAGGTAAACTCTACGCCGAATGCGATAAAAGAGATAGTATTAGACGTAACGGGTCGATAGTATATAACTCGTACGTAGGCGGAGTATAGGGACACTTAGTAGAAGAAGACATATAAAAGGGGGAACGATCGGACAGCGTTTTAGATAAAACACCTTACGTATATAGCGATAATTTGCTAGGGAGGTCGCGCGTCGTCCCTAACGCCTTTAACGTATCGTTAAAGATAGGACTTACTCGACGTAACCTAGGTAATAGTCCGGTAGATACGTCGTCGTACGCTAACTATAGATATATAGCATTAGAATCGTAGTTGCTACGGATAGAAAGTTAGGCTTTCTATTAAAGTTAGGGAATGTTATCGCTCGAATACTAACCTACGCGCTAATATACTACTAGAGTACAGACCCTATAGAATCGTCCGTTCTTCCTCTAGAAGTTAGATACAGGTTTAACGATCTAATAGAATTTGTATTAACGTAGTTCGACTACTAGTCTAGGAGCGGGACCGGTAACGGGAATACGGTTATACGGAAACGATAGCCTAGCAGAAGATTAGGAGATACCCGCTCTATACCTCGTCTCTTTATCTCTATATAATATCGTTTAGAACGGATTATCGTCTTATACAACGTTTATCCCCGTCGACATTTTAACTAGTAATAGGGAACTAGATCTCCGCTTTAGCTTCGGCTATCGTCGCGAACGCTGTAACTTAGATAGACTATCGTCCGATATTAGGTTAATCGTAAAGTCGGGCGGTACGAAAGAGCTAGGTATCGCTCGCTTCTTACCTTTCCTCGCGCTCTCTATATCTAATAGCGTAAGTATCGGGCGCTTAGATCTAGAAGAAGATAGAGTAGATAGAGAAGACATTTTAGGTAAGAAAGAGCTAAGCGAGTATGCCGTACTATAGAGTTCGAAGAATCGCGGCCTTTTATACGAAAAGCGAGGTAATTACGACGTACTATTAGTAGACCGACGATATCGAGGCGTCCTTATATACTACCTCTTAGAGATAGAGACAATTCTAAGAGCGAGCCGTTATTTTCTCGTAGAGATCGTCTATAAGAAAATAGGTATATAGCAACGTATAGAACACCCTCTACTAATCGCCGTAGTAGAAAGTAGAACTAAACCGTGCCTTTCTTAGAATAGGGCAGAGCGACTACTATTAACTAGGCCTAGCACGGATAGTATATCTGCCGTACCGGCTACCGAGCATATCCGTACGAGTAATCGAGTATTACGCGTATACGCTAAGCAAGCTTATCGCTAGCGCGGCTGTATCGTACTATACGTAATAACATCACATAATTGTTATATAGGCTTGCTAAGGCAGGATAGGAGACTTCACTTGCTTAGGTTCTTATAATTATCTCCTTCCCCCGGTATAGCTGTCCTAGCTATAGGGCAATATAGTAAATTATACCATTTCTTATACTCTGCGCTATATATGCGTACCTTATACGCATCTGTTGCTAGGCTGTAGTTGCTAGGCGCGTTACGATTTGCCTCGTAGTTGCTTATTTGTTTATAGATTCAAAGCGCGGCTGCTTCTAGTACTAACTAGAGGTTGCCTAAATTTCTAAGAACGCGGTAGCTACGCGAGAACGTAAGCTGTCCGAAAGCGAGGCGAGTATTTAAAGCATTCGAAGCCCGCTTAAAAACTTCTTCTTTTTCTAAGCGCTCCGAATACCCCCCGCCTACCCTCTATCTGCTTGTATCTTACGCCCCCCTAGTATTACTTAAAGATTTTTCTTTTTGAACATCTATCTAAAAAAAACATTACTAGTATGTCTACTCCTTCGCGTGCCTCGGGTAAGCGCGCCGTAGGCGCTCCGCCCTCGATACCTACTACGCCTACCTAGCGCCTACTAAAAGTCCTAAAGGGCTATACTCGTTGCTTTAGGCATATAACGGCTAACGGTACGTTTTCTCGCTACTTGCTACGCGTATACGCTTCGCAACTAACTCGCTTTAGATAACCTATCTAAGCTCTATATAGGCGGCAATATAGACCCTGCTACTAAGCGTAACTGCGATCGCTACCGTAGTAGCTATTATACCTACACTCCTATTACGGTACGCGCGCTAGTGTCGCTGCTAGCCCGCATCCGCGCCGCGCGCTCTATGCGCGACCTTTACGATCTAGACGGCTACGACTCCCCCGAGGAGTCTAACGAGGCCTTAGAGGCACTCTAGGCTAATTTAGACGCTGTCGTCGCTCGTAGGTTTCTTATACGCTCCGCTTACGCTTCGTATACTAACCTCGATATTAGTTATCCTATCTACGCTCGACGCCTTCTATATTAATAAGAATAAGGTAACCCTAGGCGGCAAAGCCCTAGCCCGTAAGGGGGCCGCTAGCGGGTCCCTTGCGGATATTAACCTACTTAGTGCCCTCGAGAACATCGGCACTAACTTAGCCGGCTTAGTAGAGATCGGTCGTTAGGTATAGTTTCTTTCTATAGCCTCGTCTTACCTACGCTTCGTATGCTAACCGCACTAGAATCTCGCTTAGCGCGTCGGCGCTAACGCCGTCGCTACTATCGATGCCGCTATAGGCATCGAGTAGGAGGAGTCTAAGAAGGAGTCTAAGGATAAGTAGGGTAGGCGGCCCGCCGTTAGCGCGCCTACGCGGCGCCTTCTTTATATATGCTAGGCTAATAGGCCTTTTTTAGTAGCGAAACGAGCACGTGTCTACTATTTTTCTTAAGTTTTATTTTCTTTTGTTTTAATTACTGCCTACGCTTACGCTTCGCTTGCGCTTCGAACTCGTCTAACGCTATAGAATCTTTAATATAAATAGCTAGTTCCTAAGTATTGTATTCTTTAGGCTAACCTCGCTACTTAATAAGGTAGTACGCCTTCCGCTTTTTTATCTTCTTAGCTACGATTGTTTCTACCTACTATTCGTTACCTTTAGCGATAGGTATGCTTATCTTATGCTCCTCGCTATCGCGCCTATACTAAGGCTCGAGGAGGGAAATATAGAAAACATTATAGATCTTCGTGCTTAACGGCAGTGCTAGGCGGTACGCCTGCGCTCTAACTGCGTTAATAATATAGAAAGGCCCTATATACTTCGGGCTAAGTTTCTTCTTTAGGATATCTAAGCTAATGTTCTTTGTCGATAGCAAGACTAGGTCGCCTATACTATATGTCTTAGTAGTGTAGTATGCATTGTATTGCTTAGCCTAGTATTCTGCTGCTTTCTGCTAGCGTTCCGTAAGCGTTTTATACGCTTTCCGCAGTCGCTCCGTAGCGTCGATAGCTACTAGTGCCCTTCCCTTAGTTAGCTCGTCCCGAGCTAGCAGCTTATTTGCGCTCGGTATTAAATTAGGGTTAAAGCCGTAGAGCATCTTAAAGGGGCTTATACGCAACGTAGGATAAACGCTATTGTTATAGGCAAACTCCGCCTAAGGCAATAATTCAGCCTAATTATCCTAGTTCTCGGAGTAATAACATCGCAGGTATTGCTCGAGAGTCTAGTTCGTGCGTTCGGTCTGCCTATTAGTCTAAGAATAGAAGGCTATACTAAGCCTGCGCTTTATATACGCTTCGAAGCAGAAGTCGCTCTAAAACTAGCTAGTAAATAGCGATCTACGATCGCTAACAATACCTAATAGCACTCTAAAACGCCTAATTACCTCCCTTTAAAGGATATCCGCGAGTTCTACTACTATATACTTCTTCGTCGTTAGGATAAAGAGGCTTATCTTCGTATAGCGGTCGACTATTACGAGGATCGTAGTATATACGTAGGCGCCGAGCTTGCTCGGCGGGAGATCGGTAATAAAGTCTATCGTTAACTCTTACTAAGGTCGGGTCGGTATAGGCAGAGTAGCGAGCTCGCTATATAGGCGATAGCGCTTCGCCTTCGACTATTAACAAATTCTATAGGTACGGACATAGGCCGTAATGTCCTCGGCTATCTTCGGCTAGAAGTACTTTTAGCGTATTAGGTCTATAGTCTTAGCTATACTAAAGTGTCTAGCTAAAGGGTCGTCGTAGTATATACGTATTAGCTACGTACGCAATACGTAGTCCTTAGGGACATATAGCGCATCGCCGTAGTAAATAAGGTTACTACGACGAGAATAGCTAGGCGGGAGGTTAGAACTACTTAACGAGGCTAAGCTACCCAACGGTAAGCTTGTCTCGTACAAGCCTCCTCCTCTCGCTTACTCTAGCTATTATAGAGTGCGTACGAAACTAAGGATTATATTAGGTGTCTCGTAGTAGGGCCCGTTATTCCTAACGATAGTAGCCGCTACTCTTACGGGACTGCTAATAAAACTCTTGCGTTCCGCTAGCGCTGTACTAGCGTCTCGCATCCTAATGTATATAATAGAGATGCGTTTTATAATCGGCTCGATATCCTCGGGCAGATTTAACTATAGAGCTAGTTTCGACTATAATATAGGGAGAAGGTTGTTTACCGCCTACGACTCGCTCTCGTAGTCGCTACGTCGTAAAGGCGTATTAGCTAGGTTTCGCTTACTAGCCCGATGTTTAATAGTAAAGTTAAAAGGTGTAAGGAAGGTTGCCTATCTTACCTACCTTCCGACGAGCTGCTTTATCTTTATAAAGCCCTTAAGATTAGCGTAGTCGACAACTACGCGGGTCGTATACTAGGCGCCGTCGAGGTACGGGCGCTAATGCTTAAAGGACTCGACAACCGCTAGGAGCTCCTAGTTATAGATCTTATAATTTATCTCGGCTAGGACTATTTTTCGTAACTAGAAGGCAATAGAGTACCAATTCCTATCTTCGCTCTATTGTAATATAATTCCTACTAAGGCGAACGTAGAGGTATCGGTTTCGATATATAGGGGCTTCGTAGGATTATAGTATCGCAATATCGAGGCCGAGCTAAAGGCAGCCTTTAGCTAGCGGAACGCTTGCTCCTCGCTTTCGCCCTACGGGACCTACCCTAGCTTTCGGCTATTTACGGCTCCTTTCGATAGGGCGGTTAGTAATATAACGATCCGGGAGTAATTAGGGATAAACCTCCGGTAGAAGTTATAGAATCCGAGGAAGGATTAAACCTCCTTTAGCGTTAATAGGCGAGGCTATTCGGTAATAGCGTTTACTCTACGCTAATCTATCGATACGCCTTCGATACTAACGATAAACCCGAGGAATTCGACTTCTTTCTTCTAGAAGGAACATTTCTTTCTATTCGTATATAAGGCGAACTTCCGGAGCCGCGTAAGGATAGCGCGTACGTCTCGTACGTAGTCCTCTCGCGTTTTGCTATAGATAAGAATGTCGTTAAGGTAGACGATATAGCAAATATTAACTAGGCTAGCTAACGCCCTATTAATATATCCTTGAAACGTAGCAGGAGCATTAGTAAGCCTAAAAGGCATTACCTTGTACTCGAAGTGCCCGTACCGCGTACGGAACGCAGTCTTCTACTCGTCGCCTTGCTTAATACGGATGCGGTAATATACATCCTAAAGGTCTAAGGACGTATACTATTCGGCGTCCTTAAGCCTATTAAGCGTTTCGCTAATAAGGGGCAGGGGGTAACGATTTTTAATAGTAATCTCGTTTAGCCCCCTATAATCGACGTAGAGTCTTAGACTGCTATCCTTCTTTAGTACGAATAGGATCGGCGTACCTGCCTCGCTTATGCTAAGCTAGATCTAATCGTTGTCTAAGGCTAAGCTTAGGTAATTACGAAGGTCGCTAAGCTCTCTTCCTAAAGAATAGTAGAGAGGTTTATATAGCGGCTTCGTTCCGGGGATTAGGTTAATCGCATACTCTACGTCTTCGGGGAGCTTGCGTCTCGCTTCGGGTATTATTATAAAGACGTCTTCGAAGTCTTTGAATTCTTCTAGTAAGGAGGAACCTTTAGCGATGTCGCGGAGCTAGCGAACGCTAATCGCATATACGTATAGGGCGTTACGTATATCCTTCTAGAATTCCTATAGTTCCCGTACGCGTATCGAACGCGCTACGGCTTCGTTCCTATAGGTCTAGGTATCTATCGAACTGTCGACGATTACCTTTTAATCGCGCCTCTAAGGCCTACTAAGAATAATATTAGGGAGGGGCATTTCGAAAGTATAGAACACTCCGGTAGTAATGCGTTCTTAGCCTATAGAGTCGGCGATCCGTAAGCGTAGATAATGCGCTCCGTAGTAGTATCCTCGGTCGCCCTAGAAACTGTCGGCACTAGGTAGTACGGCGTTAATAATCCGCTAAGGCTAGTATCGTAGAACGAATTCTTAAGATACTATATTAATGTTAGTAGCATTATCTAATAAGTATTCGACGGACACTTCCCCTTCTTACGTAACGATTGCTCCGCGTACGCGTCCCGTAGGTACTACTACTACTAAGCTACTTAGTTAAGATTCCGTACCTATCCCTAGCTCTTAGGAGGTACCTTGTCTTTTCCCTTAGCCTTCGAGTCGTTCTTCTTCTCTTTAGCGTTAGCGGCTACCTTACGTACCGTAGGGTTGTCGTCTTTCTAGAGATAGCGGTTCGGGTACGCGTTCTTATAATAGCCTTTCTAGCGATAGCTATAACATTCGACCTTACTAATATCGTACCCGCCTTACGAGTTATCGTTCTTCGAATGCTTCCCGCCTACGCCGTAGTCGCGATTTAACTGCTGCTTACGGGCCTAACTATTAGATCGACGCTTCTTGCCTTTACTGCCTCCGGTTTTATCGTAGTTACGATCCTTGCGTTTACTAGACGGCTTATTAGGGGTCTCGATACGCGTCGCAAGCTCTACGAGTTCGTAACGCGTCGTTAGTACCGTATAGTATTTAATAATCGCGCTGCGAATCGCCGGCTAGAGTTTAACAAGGAGATAGCGGATCCTATACTCCTCGCTATAGTCGCTAAGTTAATCTTCGAGCACTGCGAGCTTAAGGGCAAAGCTTTAGACTAACTGTCCCTTACGCTAACGGGCCGCCTTATACTCGAGGGTTACGTCTAGTATACGGTTTATAGGGTCCCCGACGTAGTCCCGATAGAAGGTTTTAAAGTCCTAGTAGGTGTAATTTTATAGGTCCTTAAGGCTGTTTTTATTATGCTATCGCTCCTACGCATCGCCTACGAGGTATATAACACTATAAAGCACCTTGCTTTCGTCCGTATAATAGGTAGCTCCGGACAGTATAACGGTAATAGAAAGTTCTCGAAGGAATCGCCTCGACTCCTTAATCGTATTACCTTTAAAGGGCTTAGGTTCCTTTAGGCGAGGCTTAATAGCCGCAAGACTAGCGACTGCGTAGCTTATACTAGGTATAGGGGCTACGCTTAGCGTACTTTTAGAAAGAGGTAGTCGATACGAGACAGATTTAGCTCTCTAAGATTCAGGCCTCTAAATCGACTCGTTAGCTAATTCTTCCTCGTCCTTATTGTCGTCGTCGCCTAGGGGTAGGGTTATCGTAGGACCCTCGCCGGCGGTACCGCTACTCGGAGCTAGCGTATCGCCTACGTCCCTAAGGGCACGAAGACGCGTATTCTCTCGCTTAGCTTCTTAAGCCTAGACTTCTAGCCTAAGCACTTCTTGCTTAGCTAGAAATCGTTCGAGCCGTAGGCGGGTCGCTTCTCGGCGCGCCTAATATTCGGCCTCGTATTATTGTATCGCCGCGTCGTTTTCTAATGCTATAGGCGCTCCTAATGTATTATTCTACGCGTTTCCCGCGCCCGGCGCGTTCGGATCGCTTGCGTTTATCTTTCGGGGTTCTATAGGCCGCTACGAAGGGTAGACGGTTTAGAACTATAAGAAAATAGATATATAGTAACGTATAGAATACCCTCTACTAATCGCCGTAGTAGAAAGTAGAACTAAACCGTGCCTTTCTTAGAATAGGGCAGAGCGACTACTATTAACTAGGCCTAGTACGGATAGTATATCTGCCGTACCGGCTACCGAGTATATCCGTACGAGTAATCGAGCATTACGCGCATACGCTAAGCAAGCTTATCGCTAGCGCGGCTGCATCGTACTGTACGTAATAACATTATATAATTGTCACATAGGCTTGCTAAGGCAGGACAGGAGACTTCACTTGCTTAGGTTCTTACATCGTCGATAATATAATCGTTAAGGTACGCCTCGGAAATTAGGATCCTAGAGCGGTATAAGGTATACGAATCGTAAAGAGTCGATATTAGGGATCTCGGTTAGAAGGGACCGCGGCTATTAGCCTACCTACCTCTAATGCTTACTAGTCCTAAGTTGTTTATAGATAGAATAGCTAGATATTCGATATTACGAAAGAAGTCTAAGATCTAGGGCGGACGAATCGTAAAGAATCGATAGCGGAGAACCTAGTTAGGAGGGCCTATACGATTAGTACTTGCTTACGAATCGTAATAATTCGGAAATTAATACTAGGAAGTTCCTTTAACGGAGCTAGTTAGATTATTAGAATCCGTAGATTACAAGATTCCTAGATCCTAAGATAGTATTAGCGGAGTATATAGATTAAATAAAGGTTACCCGGAATACTACTCCTATACAAGCCCTCGAGATCTAGTTTAGATAAATTATCCCTAACTAGTTAATCAAATCTAGGGTATATAGTTTGCGAGAGTAGTAGGATACTCGCCGGCCGAGATTACGGAGGAGGACTAAGTACGAATAGTAGGTTCGTATAAGGTAGTTCGTATAGAGGGGAGAGAGAGAGCGAGAGTACTCGGTAGATAGGCGTCTCTTTAACCGATCCTAAGAAAGCTCTACGTTTACCGGCGTAATCTAGTCTTATATAGTGTCGATCTCGCAATTTCTCGACGCGGAAAGGCTATAGGCACCCTATAGAGCGCCTAAAGTTAGGAGACTAGCAGGATAGCTACTAGATTCCTCGGGCGTTAAGTAGATTGCTCTATATAGGTCCTACCGGGAGTACTATCCTCTAGTCGCCGATTATTAAAGAGAGATGCGTATATAGCTAGGGGCTATTTAGAAAACTAGATCCTACTAGAGCTAGTAGTGTTAGTAATAGCCGATTAGAGGTATTAGGCGAGGACGCCTATAACTCGCCTTTAAGCGTCTAAGACATTAGCTCGCTAAACGATAGTCCGGCATGTCTAGAGATAGTATCGTAGGCAGCGGATATAGAGGATTTTAATATAGAAGAAGGTAAAGAAGCTGTAGCGGTACCTACTACGCCTAAAGGAAGGCAGATCGCGGTTAAATATACAGACTAAGCGCCGGTTAAGACTATATATTCTAGGAGGGCAATTTCGGTATTAAAGGCCTAGATTAGCGATATAGTACGTGTACGCTAGCTCGGATAGTGTATTCTTCGGCTTAATTTCCCGTACTCGGCGCTCTTAAAGAGCGATATTCGTTCGGGTAGTATCGCGCAATTCTAAAGACCTTTATTTCGATACCCCCTAGTCCTAAGTGCATCTCGAAGTAATATACGCGCCGCGTATGCGTAGCTGCCTGTTTGTTTGTACACGTAACGCGATCTAGAAGTAATATATTAACGCGATTATTAATACGAACTTAGAGCGCGATACGGACATTAACTATTATTCTATCGACCGCCGCCCTTCTATATACTTCGCGTAGTCTAGTACGACTATTTCCCCCTCGATTTCCTTCGCCGACACTATTATATTAGCGATTAGAACGCGCGCGATAGTAGACTAGGAGGACGTCGATTTTATAGCTATTTAGTAGTAGGAGCTAAACTTCGCCGCTAAGTCGCTTTATAACGAGAATAACGGCGTTAAGCCGGAGACTAGCCCTATCTTCGATCGCCTAAGGGAGAACCGTAGAACAGGCCGGTAACTAGATATAGCGTACCGTAATAACCGCCGCTACGATATATACGCTAACGAGATCGTAATAGCGGTTAATAGAAGGATAAACGCGAAACTAGATACTAAGTTTATAAGTATTAGCGCCGCGTATAGATATCGAAACTAGAGCTAATAGTAACTAGACGTACTAGTACGAAATAGTAGACGGCGGCGTAGTTAAGCTTACCTTTTAGCCGAAGGACGATAGCTCTCCTTACCCCTTTAATCGTTATAACTTCTTAGAGGCGGATAGTAAGATTCCGGCCCTAAAGAGATTCGTAAGTTAGCCCGTCGGGAAGGATTGCCTATTTTTAATCTCGTACTAACCTCTATAGGCTCGGATAGGTATATTAGGGTAAGCTCCGTTTCCGGACTATTGCCGTAGAAGACTACCCTCTCGCCGAATACCCTCTCCCGCTTCTTATATACCCTATCCTCGACCCGCGGTCGCCTTCCTTCGAATTAGTAGGTAAGGTATAGCTATTCTATACCTTCGACCCGAGGTAGCTAAGCTATATCTCGACTAGCGGACCCGGTACTAATCTAACCCTACCTAGCAAATAGGCCCGCTCGTTCTATTTTCTAGTAGAAGGCACTCGAGGCCTTTAATATAATATTGCGTTCCGCTCCGTATAAGATAGGGAGAATAAGTATCGGCCCTAGATATTAGAGAAGGCGTAGAATAAGGCTAGCTTTAGATATATAGACTAGTAACCTAAGATATTATAGAAGTAGGGAGTTAGCGACGTATACCTAAAGGCTATTAACGAGCTAGAGTTTAGAGGTAATTAACGGCCGTATCTAAAGATATCGCGATTCCGGTAGTACCTAAATCGGTAGAAATGAAATAAAAATAGTCCTACCCTTACCGTCGCCCGTATCTAACTATATATTTTACTTTCCTCTCTTATACTCGCTACCGCCGTAAAAATTGCACCGACTGCGTACGCCGCTAATCTTCTATTTACTCCCTACTCTTTTAGTATCGCGAAATGCTAGTAAGACATATCGATCCGCGCTATCCTAATAGCGAAAAGGGAGTCCCTTTTCTAAACCTCGCCCGCTTCTTACGTCGTCTCCGCCGGTCCTCTATTTACTACCTACGCTTTCGTTGTCGCGAAATGCTAGTAAGACGTATCGATCCGCGCTATTCTAACGGCGAAAAGGGAGTCCCTCTCCTAAACCTCGCCCGCTCCTCGCGTCGTCTCCGCTAATCCTCTATTTACTCTCTATCGATACTATATATACTCCTATAGTAAAGAAAGGCGAGGTCGGATAGGAGCGGCTTTCTAATACGTAACCGGAGCTAAGCGAGCGGGGACGCTTATAGCCGCTACGTAAATAGAGACCTCTAGCTAATTAGGTAGTCCTAAAGGTTATACCCTCGCTAGTTATTTAAAGCTAGCCCTAGTTAGCGAGATACCGAACTATATTCGCTCGAATATATTAGCCGACCGTACCTTTAAGGGTACGGTAAAATTAGTATAAGGCGATCTACGATCTACTAGATCGTCCGGATAGGGGGTTTAATTCCTTTATTAGCTACAACTTTTTTTTTAATCTATACAATTATCTATATTCTATAACCCTCTAGCTAATTAGATCGGTTCTAGATAGTAAGAGTCATTCGCTCGTAGTCCTTATAGAGATATAGGGTAGCGACTAGCGAGGGTATAACTTTTAGTATTAGAGGTTCGAATCCTCTATTAGCTATCCTTTTGCGCTCGCGTAAGGCGGCCGGCTATAGCCGCGAATTCTAGAGTTCCTATACGTAATTTTCCCCGCATCCGGGAGCTACCGCGCTAAGCGGGAGCGCCCGCGTATTTTAGGGATACTAGAACTTTATATATATAAAAAAAAACCCCTAGCCTTCTAAGGTACGTGCTTTCTTATCTATACTAAGACGAGATAGAGACTAAAACCAAACGTATCGGTCTATCTAGGGCCTCTAACTTGTCCGGTACCGCCGTCTATTTAGAGAGCGTATTGTCTTTACGCGTAGTAAGAACGAGATACAGCTTTAAATGTACCCTACGCGCCGCTGCGCTATCGAAGACGTCGCGTAAGGGCAAATTACGGCCTAGAGACGATAATAAGTACGGAAAGTTTATAGACGAAAGGAGATAGATTACTCTACCTACGATACCGTACTTAGGCTCCTCCGCCTTCTTTCTAAGTTACGATAGCGTCTATCTCTAGGGCGCGAGTACCGTACTTATAGTAGTCCTAAGGAAACGTACTACTCTCCTGTTCCTATATATATCTCTAGACGATAAAACTCTCTATTCCTACGCCCTATATTAAGGATTACTATCGCGTCGTCCGTATCGATTTAAGTATAACTGAAATTAGTAGCATTCTATACTAACTATAGCCTCCTTTTTATATCGAAGTCCCGTCCTACCTCTATATCGAAGAAGTCGTAGTATTTAATATAGCTATTGTTTCGCGGGAAGTCGAAGGGTTAGTTATATTATAGTAAAGCATCGATAGCGCTAGGAAGACAGATTTCCTCTAATAACCGTAGGTCGCACCTAACTAGGACCCTCTATACGAAGGTACTATCCGTTCGGCTCGTTATAGTAGGATACGCGTATAGAGGAACGACGACGAAGCGATCTATACCGAACGGCTATATAGTAGCAAGCTTTATCTACGCGAATTCGATCTAGAACCGGTTAGTAAAAGCGCTATATTCTTAGGGTACGCGACGGACATACCTAGCGATAATACCGAGGAAATAGCGAGTTAGACTTTTAGAGGTATAGTCTCGGCTCGAACTCGTCGAGTTCGTCGAGCCTATTAGTATTTGTATATAGATTAACGTAGACGATAGACTCTTCTATTTACTCTTCCTGTTACGCCTAAGTAGTAATAACGTTAAGGTTACTATCTAGGTACTTATCCTACGACTACTACTTAAAGTGTGTAGTATATATAGTATTACGTATATAATGCCTAAGGCTGAAACTGCGCACTTTATTTTTAGGCTTCCTATAGATAAGCCCTCTTCTAAATATATTACAGTTTACATTAAGTAGTTATAAGCCCCCTACGTTTCTAACGCGTATAACACGTTTAATACGTATTCTAATAGTTACTCCGACTGCTGCGTAGCTAGCGCTTGTTACTAAAAATTGCGCCGATACTATCGTCGCCGCCGCCGCTCTCGAGTGTTCTAGTAGGTACTAGTCCCGACTCGAGTCGGTTATATAACAATAGTGTCGGCTGTCCGCTATACTAGTACGATATAGGCGCGCCTATCGGCGGCCTCGTTACATTCTTAAGACAAGTCTATAGTCTCTTTTTATATTATCGCTATCGCTATTAGCAATAGCTCCCCCTACTACCGCTAACGCTTATATAAGCAATATTCCTAAGCTAAAGAATAAGGAGAATTATCTAGCATAGGCCTACGCCGCTAAGGGTGCCCTTAAAGGCATATAGATATAGCGCTATATCTAGGGGACCCGCCTAAAGCCTAAAGTCAAGCTATTATCTACTAAAACATAGGAGCAATTTAAAGACCGCTAAGATAAATAGGAGGCAAAGGACTAGTTAGCGCGTACGTAGATATTCGCTAACTATGTGTCGGAGATTTAGTAGTCGTTACTTAGACTCGACACCTCCTAGGCAGTATAGAGTAGACCCCGTAGTAGTTCGGTTTCCGAACCACCAAACGTATATAGTTTGGTTTCTTAGCGGCGAACCAGCTCCCTAGTTCCGGTTTAGTTTTTTCGAACTATATAGATTCCTAGTTTAAACTAGAGACTATATTAGTTTTACTATAAGGACACTCTTATTCGACTGCCGGCTACGATTGCCGGCTATAATAGTAACTCTGTTATATTTACTACGCTCTTTTGCCGTTGCTAGGGCGTAGTTGCCGTTGCTAGGGCGTAGTTGCCGTTACTAGGGCGTAGTTTTGCTATAAGGACACTCTTATTCGACTGCCGGCTACGATTGCCGGCTATAATAGTTACTAGGTTGTATTTACTACGCTTTATTACCGTTACTAGGGCGTGGTTGCCGTTGCTAGGGCGTAGTTGCCGTTGCTAGGGCGTAGTTGCTGTTGCCGGGGCGTAGTTGCCGTAGTTGCGAAAGCTTACCTATATAACGTTACGTAGGCGGCAACAATTAGGGCTTCGCGATATTCTTATACTTTCAACTTCTTCCTCTATACCTATACCGACAACAACTACTATACGCTGCGCCCCCGCCCCTTTCCCTTATAATAGCAAGAGAGAAGCGCGCCGCGCGCTAAACAGAAGATAGAACTAAAGACCGCGAGTTTATTTTGCCTAAGCGTCTAACTAAAAAGCGCAAAACTAAAGAGGAGTACTCTACGAAGAAGAATTCCGTACGAGACCGCGAGAGAAAGGACAAGATAGATAAGGATAAAAGAGCTAAGGATAAGAGAAGAAAGGCGCGGAATAAGGCATTCTATCGATAGCTAGCGCCTATAGAAAAAAGTGAAGGTTAGAATAAGAAGACAACCTAAGAGAAGGCTAAGAGGAGGAAAGAATTGCGGCTAGTTTTCGAGCGTAAAGTTCTAGTAGCGTAAGTCAATCTAGCTAGCGGCCGTAGCTAGCAGCTATAGCCGGCAGCCGTAGCCGGCAGCTGTGGCCGGCATATTTTTCTTTAATACGTTAACTAATAGCATTCAGACCTATAGCCGCTACCTCTATCGATACGACCGATAGTAACGGAGATGTTTAGATAGCCGAGAACAATAATGCTAGAGTTTAGGATGCCGCGATAGAGCTTGATACTGCGAATAAAGGAACTAAAAAAAGCGAGGAGATACTATACGTCGATCTAGTAACAGGTGTAGTCTTAGGGCCTAACGCTATAGACGATAAGCGCTAGGAGTAGATCGAGCACAGTTAAAGAGACGAGATACTAGTAAAGGGCTAAGGTATAAGTCCTATCAATCTAGAAAATTATAGTTAAAGCTACTACGAAAAGCTAGTAAGGATTGGAATCGAGACTAGTCGTCTTTATATCCTCGATATAGAGTAGAAGTTTCTTTATTAGTATTAGAGCGAAGCCTTTGCGTCTATAAAGGCAAAGTGGCTTGCGATTAATACGATCGGGGCTAGGTATCTAGGGACGGTAGAAGTATTACTATAGGAGGAAGGGGTATAGGTAATTATTCTATACTCGGCATATATAGCCGGCGTTCGTAGCCGGCAGATACTAATAGTTAAATAGAAAGCGTTTCTCGAAGGCAGAGTGCTACTGCTATATAAAATCTTTACTAAGGTAGAGAGGGCTTGTATCCGGAATCTAAGCTGCTAGTAGGATAGGTTGGCGTTAGAATTCTCTAAATCTCTATATAAGCCTCCGAAGGATTACCTATTTCAGCGATACGGCTTTATCTCGACTACTCCGCAGGCACCCGAAGAAGCTCGAGCGCTCTTTAAGGTCTTTACTAAGAAGCGGAAGGAGTTCGAGGATTAGGATTAGTTAATAGAGCTGTTAGTTAGTCTTAGGTTTCGTAGTTAGACTCGGCCTAAGCATTTGCTTATCGAGTATCTTATACCGAAAGAGGATAGATTAAGACTGAAAACGAGCTTAGATTCGTTAGGTATAGTAGCTCGGTTCCGTTAGTAGGAGAGAGCCGCCGTATAGAAGGCAAAATTCAGGTAGTTAGGGTAGCTAGGAAAGAAATTCTAGTAGTTAGGCTAGCTAGGGTAGCTAGGAAAAAAAATCTAGTAGTTAGGTAGCTAGGAAACAAAAAAAAAGGTAGCTAGCTATTTACTACCTAGCTGTTCCTAACGATACGATGCTATAAAAGAAAGGGTGTTTCTCTATAGCTACTAGTATATATCTACTACTCCTAAGTCCTTACCTTACCGTACGAAACCTCAAAACATACCGACCGATATTGTATATATACTAGGCGCTATACTAGGAAGGGTAACAACGAGACGACAGTCGAAATAGTCTAGTATACGAGCGAGATTGCGACAACGTCGAGAGGAGGTCGTATACTTACCTTCGAGCCTATCGAGTCCTAGACTACGATTAGGGCTAGATTTATCCTCTCCGAATCCTAGTAGTAGGAATTCATTATAGGGTACTACTACCTAGTCCTTACCTTTACGGAGTCTAAGTAGAAGGTTGTTCGGAGATATAAGAACATCGAGTATTAACCCGGAAATCTTCGAAAAGGCTAGCTAGGCGTATCTTTAGAAACCCGAGTATATAGAGCAGTTCAATTAATAGGTCTATAAGATATAGTTCCCTTTATACTTACGTTCGAAGGAGTATAAACTCCGGAAGTACTCGATGCGATAGGGGAGTAAGGAGCGAACGGACACATTCTAGAAGTTCTTTATAGAGGGGGCATTGTACCGTTATACGACTTCTCGACTTAAAGGTTAACTAGTAATTGTCTACAACTTCTACGGTTTAATCTTAAAACACCCGAAACTAGAGGATAGGAACTCATCGCCTACGAACTATCTCTATTCTAAACGGTATCGGGAATCTTAAGGAGAGAGGAGAGTTGATATAGATACAGCGTTCTAGAAAGAGGTATGTCTTCTAAAATGCCGGCTACAGCTGCCGGCTACAGCTGCCGGCTATAGATTCCGGCTACCTAAATCAACCGTAGAGATCTAGCTAATTATTATAGGCTACGCTTAAGGAAGCTCTAGGATTAAAGGCTACCGATTTCTCCCCCGAAGACTTTAAGCAACTAGCAAACGAAATGCTAGCTATAAACGGTCTTCCGGAAGACTTCTACGAAAGGGAGTCTATATAGAAGACATACCTATATCTTATAAACTACCCTCCCCCATTTCTCGGTACGACAACCTAGCGTATTATATTCGAAAAGAATAAAGAGGCTACGTTAGACGATATTCGGGAGATCCTCCGTAATACTCGCCGAGTAGCTATTGCTGTCGATAGCTAGTTAAGCCGGACTATAAGAGCCTCCTTCCTCTTAATTATGCTATACTTTATCAATTCGGATTAGAAACTCTAGGAACTTATAATCGGATTCCCTAAAATTCTAGGTTCCTATACTAGTAAGGATATAGCGAAGCTTGTCTATACGGCAATAGATAGGGTTAGCGTAACAACGAAACTAATCTCGATTACTACGGACAACGCTAGTAATAATCGAACATTGTATAAGGCGTTGTATATACAATTTACTCGTATATGTCTTTAAAATCACTAATTATATCGATAGGGTCGAGTGCGTAGAGGAGATTACAAGGTCTATAATCTAGCTTAATCTTCCGAATGTTAAGCTCGCTACGATTCCGGATACGTACGACAATACGTACGATAATAACGATAAAGAGGAGCCTATTAATAGCCCTAGCCCTATTAAATCGGAGCCGACGTCGTTGCTAGTTACATCCCTATAGAAGTTTCCCTACCTCGCTTATATAGTTCAAATCGCGATCCGAGCCCTCTTTAAGACGCTTAAAATTGCACTATTAAACGACGACTAACAGAAGATCCTAGATAAGGATAAAGCAAAGTCGAAAGTCGAGAAACTTATTATAGCAATAAGACGGGATAAGGTAGAGAGCCTCGCTCTCGTTTTATATAAGGTATAACTTTTGTCCGTAGCCGGCACCTATAGCCGGTAACCTAGTATAGTTCTAACTCTTTTTCTCTAGCTTCGTCGTCTAGTAATATATACGAACTCGAGCTTATAGAGATATAACCGATTCGAGGCTATTTAAAAGAACCTAATCGAGCGCCCTAAAACCGATACCTAGAATATCGCATAGAATAAGCGATAGCAAAAGCGGCCTCCTTAGCGCCTACTCTGTTTTACCTAAGACGTTAAGACCCGGTTCGATTCGACTTTCTATATAGTTACGAGGGGATATACTTTACGTACCGCTCTCGAGATCTATTAGAGTTCCGAGGGTATTAAGTAGCTCGGCCTTACCGCCGCCGAATAGCGCTAAGTAGAGTATCTCGTCGATATTAGTAAGTATTACGCGAAGGTTACTACTACGATTAGAAGAACCCGAGGACCGACGATCCACCTTGTCTTTACGTACTATAACTAGCTCTTTAACGAGCTTAAGGAAACCGCAGCTAAGCTAGCTAAAAAGAGCGTTCCCTAGAAAGTAGCTATAACGAAAGCTATAGACACCTCCTATACTAAGTTATATAAATATTACAGTGCTACCTTTAACTCGTTCGGGGATATCTATAGCGTTGCGTGCTTACTTAACCCGGTAGAAAAGGATACATACTAGTAGAGGCCGGAATAGAAGGCGGACGAGGTATAGCCGAAGCGTTACTAGACTATTCTAGAAAAGATGTTCTACGAGCGTCGGAAAGAAACTAGTCTAAATGCAGCTCCTACAAAGAAAAAGAAGGTTTAGAAGGCTCCGATATTATACCTATTTCGTAGGCAGGAAGTAGAGGCAGAAGAGGAAGCAACTACTAAAGTAAATAAAGAAGAGTTCGATCTCTATTAGCGCGCGAGTAAGTACAAACCCGTAGGCTCGGAAAGAGGGCTAATAATCTCTAGATCTTACCGGTCTTCTAGACGAATTCGGAGACGATATTCTCGCTATATAGTAGCGGTTAGAGCCTAAGTTTCTAACGATAGCGTCGGTCGCTCGGGACGTCCTCGCTATCCCGAGCGTAGGTATAGGCTATAAGAGGTCTTTTAGTATCGCTCGTTACTAGGGCCGCTTTAATCGAACATACTCGCCTACTACCTTCGAATCTATTATAGTATTCCGATACTATCTCCTCTACTAGAATCGCTAAGGCAGGTTACTAAAGATTATACTAAAGGAGTTGATCGAGGAATTAGAAAACCTTAAGATCGAAGAAACCTAGGAGCGCGAAGAGAATGCGAAATTTAGTCTAAGCGAAACCCTAATTAGCGATAACGAAGAGGAGGAGGGCGGAGGTAGAAGGCGATACCGGGTCGAGAAGCGGAAACGTATACAGGCTTAGAGCAGCTTTAAGGAGACGAAGCGTTTACGTATAAGGTAATATAGCCGGCGTATATAGCCGGCATATGTCCGAAATGTGTTTCGAATTCCTAGGACCTAAACAGACTAGTTGCTATAGCAACCGACCCCGCTTACCTACGGACTATTTCTAATTCTCTATTCGCTCTTCCTCTCCTTCTTCCCTTTCCCTATATTCTTAAAGACAAACATACCTTAAGGATTCGGCTCTTCGGGCCTTCCTAAGCCGGCTGCCTCCCCTTCCTTAAGCTACTATCCTTTATTCGAATCTAACGATAACCCAATAAGGCGGTTTAATAAAAGACTATTTATTCTAGAAGGCAAGAAGTATTAATGTCTCCTTACGATTATATGTTTATTAATTTCTAGGTCCTACCGATATACCCTCGTCGCCTAAACGCGCAGATAAATATCTTTAGAGGCTAAAGGGCAAGGGTAAAGCAAGCTAAGTATAGGGAAACCGTAGCGAGAACGAGATATCGGAAGAGTAAGGCTCTCCGTAGTATATACGAAGGAAGGGGGTTCCTCGGAAAACAGTACCGAAAAATAAGAAGGCTATAGGTAGATAGGAGAAGGCTAAAAAGAGTAGGCGGACAAAGACTATCGCGAAGAAAAGTTATCTTTCTATTAAAAGAAAGGGAACAAGGCAGGACTCGACGATAAAGAAGCGGCGCTTCAAACTAGGTACTATTGCCCTTCGCTAGATCCGGCTTTTCTAAAACAAAAGAGGGACCGAGCTTTTAATCCCTAAGACTCCCTTCTAGCGACTTATCCGAGAAATTATATTAGATTTTCGGTCTAGTATATGATTTACGGCTGAGGCGATTAGTGCTCTTTAGGAAGCTACGGAGGCATTTCTCGTAACCGAGCTTGAGCTTTTAAACCTCCTTACTATCTATACGAAGCGGGTTACTCTTTAAAATAAAGATATACAGCTTCTAGCTAAAATTCGGCGTCGGTTTACAGCGGATTAGTTGGAAATTGTATTTAGTCGTTAGATTAACCTAGGAGGAGGCCTATTTTCGCATCGTTTTGCCGGCTATAGGTACCGGCTATATTTCTAATTTTATCTCCGCGCCGTCCCTAAATCTAAGGTACGAAGTAGAAACCTAGCGCTCTATATTTACCCGGCTATTATAGAGACGAGCTATATTTAGATTAGTTTCTTCGCATATCGCGACCTAGCGGGTAGTAAGCGAAAGGGCGATAGAACGTTTATAATACGTCTCTATTTAGACCTAAAATACAAAGGTCCTAAGGAGCCCTAGTATCCTAACTATAAGGAGATTCTTTAGCATTAGTACTTTGATCCTCTATACTACGAGGCAGATAGTAAGCCTACGAGAGAGAAACTTTAACGAGAAATTCTCTATAATACGTAGCGCTATTGTATAGCTATAGATGCGTACTAAGTCCGGCAACTCGAAGAAGAATTAAGATAGCGTATTAGCGACCGAGGAGGAGATCGATAGTATACTAGTAGAGTCGAGGTCTTATAAGCGAAGCATAAGATAATATAGGCTCTTAGTCGTATAGAGTAACGTACTATATAAATAACTAGGCGTACTACTCTTATTCACTTACGACCTATATCCTAGGATGCTCTTCTCGTACTTTTTATACTCTTTTCTAATACCTTACCTATAAGCGCTCCGCGACAACCGAGTAAATATAAGCTGTCGGGTTTCCGCTCGGTACCTTAGCCTTCGAGATACGGCGGAGTTGATTCTCTATAATACGTAGCGCTATTGCATAGCTATAGATACGCACTAAGTCCGGCAACTCGAAGAAGAATTGAGATAGCGTATTAGCGACCGAGGAGGAGATCGATAGTATACTAGTAGAGTCGAGGTCTTATAAGCGAAGTACAAGATAATATAGGCTCTTAGTCGTATAGAGTAACGTACTATATAAATAACTAGGCGTGCTACTCTTATTCACTTACGACCTATATCCTAGGATACTCTTCTCGTACTTTTTATACTCTTTTCTAATACCTTACCTATAAGCGCTCCGCGACAACCGAGTGAATATAAGCTGTAGGGTTTCCGCTCGGTACCTTAGCCTCCGAGATAGGGCGGAGTTGAATTTAGAGCGATAGTCGGCACCCGTAGCCGGCATATAGAGACGGTAGTAGGCCTTTTTCTGCTAAATAACTAGCTTGTTTAGTATAGCCTACCTGATATTTCTTATATTTACTAGCAATAGGCCTAGGTTACTTATAAGATTACTATAGCTAGTAAAGGCATTACTAAAGAATATCTATACTATAGTAGGATACTATTATTACGCCGGCTATTTATTAAAAGGAGGCTTTCGCCTATTACTATACCGGCTACATATGCCGGCTATATTTCAAAGTCTGCCGTACCTGCCTTTTTTAGCCGTACCTGCCTTCTTTCCTTGCTCTAACGTTACTATAATATAGGCTTACGCGAAGCTTACTCTATTGCCTAGCGATACCGCGACACTACCTCTCTCGCTATATTCAACCTTCGTATCGATACCTATACCTCTACGCTCTATATCTACTACCTCCGCAATACCCTCGCTCCGCGCGTACCTTCGTATACCTTCGTAACGTACTTTTTTCCTTAATTCGACGACTTTTATAATAGCGAATCCACTTAACCAAGTTACGACGCCTCGCAAGAAGGGACCTACTACTTCTACGGGTCGTAACAAGATCGGAAATAAAGGAACGAGTATAGTATATCAACGTAAGATAGCTGCTACTACTACCGCTAGCTCCGGTACTAAAAAGGGCGTCGCGAGTAAGGCTCCGCGCAAGATAACGGCGGGTAAGGCTCTACGCAAGACGACAACTAGCGCTTCTACTACTAGTAGCAATCGTGCGAAGCGTCGATAGCGCCTAGGAAGTAAGTCCTATTTATAGCCGGCAGCGTAGCCGGTAGCGTAGCCGGTAGCGTAGCCGGTATTCTTACTGTCTTTTTACTAATCCTTCTTTAGCCGTAGCCCTCCGTAAGATTCGGTAGTATTAGAAGAGTTCTAAGCTCCTAATCCGTAAAACTCCTTTCTAACGACTTATTCGCGAAATTGCCTAGGATTATAGAATAGACCTTCGCTTCTAAGCCTCCGCGATAGGCGCCCTTTAAGAGGCTATAGAAGCCTACCTAGTTCGTATCTTCGAATATATATTTCTCTTCTACCTCTTTTCGGACTATGCTAATACTATTTTAGCGGTCAACCTTATAGCTATCTACGCGAAGCGTATAACGATTATAGACAAGGATTTCAAAGCACTCGATTAGATCCTAAAAGGCTAGAATGTCTATATTCGAGATAGTGCTAGATAGGATAGATATACTAGTAGGAAGGATGTTCGTAGTGTCGTCTACAAGCTTTTCTATATACGAAATGAGCCGCTATTATACGGCGCTGTATACCGCGCTCTAAATACTCTCTAAGTATATATATATAGTATAGTATGCTTTATTAGCCGTACGGAATAGAAGTCTCCCAAAATCCCGTTAGTACTAAGGAGTAAAAAGGCCGGCTACGCTGCCGGCTACGCTGCCGGCTACGCTGCTAGCTACGCTGCTAGGTTTTTTAAAGAACTAAAAGAAGATAGACATTCCGGTTGATTTGTATTAGTTTAGATTTTTATAAAAAGAAAACAGGGAAAAATAAGGAAGGTTGAAGAGCCTAATAGTTATAGTTATAGGCACTATCCCTGTTTTCTAGAGCATATTATATACCTGCCTTCGCAACTCTACCTAATACTCCCTCTAAATATCCTTATACTCTACCTACTAGAAATTCAACTAGGTACCTAGACCTACAGCTGCCTCTATATCTTTTACTATCTTCTATAGGTTAAAGGCCTCTTCTATAGCAGCCTCTACCTCCTTATATAACACGAAGTTACTACCTGCCCTACCCTTTATATCTCCTAAATAACTAAGAGTTCTAAGGAACGAACTAGCATTCGGCCTTAGTATAGCGAGTAACTAGTAGAACGTTCTGTAGAGCTGCCTTATAGCTCTTTCATATACTGTGCCGATACCGAGGGAGGAGCTATCCTAGTACTTAATGTTGTCGAATGGTTCGGTAGGAAAGTGTATAAACTTCTTAAGGAGGAGGACTTCTAGGGAAATCGATGAGTTCTACCTAGATCTAGATAAAGACATTCTACTAAGCAGTTAGGGAATTGAACCGTAAACGAAAGGATGAAATTTATACCTAAGGAGTGTAGTTTCCGAACTAAACTATAATGCCTTATATATATATATATGCTTTTGATTGGTTAGTGCCCTTAGCTAATTGTCTATAGATTTGAGGTCATATAAGTACCTTTATATAACTACGTAGCCTAAGTAGGATTCGAAAATTCTATAAGTACTAAGGACTAAAAATGCCGGCTACGCTACCGGCTATACTACTGAGTCTTACAAAGGGCTTGCTTGAAGCTACGTATACATTCGTACACTTCTTAAAAACCGATAAATTATATAGTTCGAACCAGCTACTTATATAGTTGCTTGGCAAACCAACCCAAACTAAACTAGAGTTTCGGCTTAGCAAACCAAACCAAACCAACCCGAACCACTACGGGGTCTAGTATAGAGTTATCTATATAAGAAGTATACTAGTAAAGGTAGGTCTACTAAATTTATGCTCTTCTAGGACTATATTACCCTTCGCTACGATAGCAAGGATATTAAGAAGTTCTATAACGAATACAAGAAGAAGCTCGGTGCCTTAAAGGATACTAAATTAGCTATTAGTTAATACTAGGCTGTCTATATGTTTATTATACAAATCGCACCGTTCTACGAGGCTTTCGTACAGATGCGACGTAAGTAGATACGCGCCTTAGAGTACACTATTAATAATAGCACCCTTAACAATATTATTAGCGCGTTACTTAATAAGAATGTAGCTTAATTGAACTAGGCCTAATATAATAGCTTCTTTAGTCTTTAGCGCTAACTATAATAGTAAGGTAGCAATAGCAATAACAATAGCGGTCGAGGTAACTCGAACCGTAGCGGTCGTAGTAGCCGCGGAAATAACAACAATAATAGTCGAGGCCGCGGTAGAAGCAACTAGAATAGTTATTAGTCTAACCGTAAGAAGTGCGCCTATTATTAGGGGTCGCACCCTTCTAACCGCTGCTATAACAAATATCTATATTTAAAGGAAGAAGATCGATAGCGACGTAAATAGCAGAAGGCTAAGAAGAAGTAGTAGCATACACTAACTGCTTAGTAATAGCAACCGCCGCTAGCTCCGCCTACTACGGCTCTATAGGGTTTGTATACTAATAGGACACTACCCTTATTCTATAACGATCCTCGGACGGATATAGCGCCGCCTACGACTAGTTACTAATAGTCTTTTAATACTACTGTTACTGTTAGCGACTAGGCTTCTACGGTACTAACTGCTACTATACGTACTGCTAACTAGGTCGTAGACTCGGGTACTAGTATGTACATAGTTAATAATGCCTCGCTTCTTATAGAATACGAGGGTTGTAGCATTCCTGTACGCTTTAGTAGCAATACTAAGTACGCTACGCTTATTAGCGTTGCTAGCACTAAGGTAGTTAATAAGTATAGTACTATTAGCATACTACGGCTGTCTGAAACGCTATATGTTCTAGGTCTAGTAGCTAACCTTCTGTCTACTAAGAAGTTAGCCGATAAGGGCTGTTTCTACCGCAATAACAAGCGAGTCTTGTTTGCATATAATGCTAAGGGCAATAAGGTCACTGTCGCTTAAACCTACCGTAAGGATAGCCTTCCCTTTCTGCTTACACCTACCTCTAGACAATAGGCTATTACGCTTCTATCGAAGAAGGGGGTGCCGGTAGGCACTATAGATAAGTAGTAAAGGACGGAAACCAAAACCACTACCACTACTAGCAGTAATAGTATAGGCCACCGAGGGTAACATAACCTATAGCAATATAGGCAGCTATGTTTAGCATGATAGGATAATAAGACGGTTGCTTAGGCTGATAACTAGAGCCCTGCAATATAGGCATTGTAGAAGTGTGATATAAACAATGTACTATACGAGGTTAGTGCTCTATCTACAATGCAGAAGGAGGCCTCTTATATAGGCTTAAAACTCAGCCTAGGTGTGTAGGGCCGGTTACTAGCCAATATCCCTCCCTTTCTTCGTGTCTAACTAGACACGCTTTATATTGCGCGCTCAAAACAAACAGTCATGCAGTAACCTTAGGCATCTTAGCTAAGGCTATCTTTTAGAGACTCCGCAATAACACCCCCGGGGTAGCATTGTTCCTAAATTCTATTAATATGCAAAAACAACTTCCTAAGTATCTAATCTACTACGCTAACTTACTACTGCTTTAATGTACCGTAATCCTTACTAGCAATAACCTTATCTGCTAGTCGGCTCTCGAAATCTCCTCCGTATACGTTGAAGCTATTAGCACCGAAGTACTATCCCTTATAGAAAGCTTAATTAACGAGGAGGTTAATAGCCTTTTCCGTCGCAGTATTCTCCTAATTGTATAGATATTCCTTGAGTCCCTCGTTATTAAGCTAGAGGATCTGTTTAACTTCGTTCTAAACAACGTAACTTAACTAAGGAATCCTACTAACTAGAGCGTCGGAGATGCAGCCGAGGCCTTCGACTAAGATCGCCGTAGGGAAAGCGAATAGTACGAAGGAGTTAGAGGCCGGGAGGGCGGTCAGATTACGGTGCGCTTTAGCAACCTAGGAGACTGTCAAGTTCTCGTAACCCTTAACCTTAGTGCCGTTAATAACGCGAGAGTAGCCTAGGTTAATTGATATACGGTTGCTCTTAGTCTTTAGATTACTATATAGTAGGTGTAGCATCTAAACAGAGACTTCGTATTCCTTTAGAGGGTTGAGGATCTACTCCGCTTTGCGCCCCTTACTATTAGGCTAACTATCGAACATATAGTCGAGGTCGTCGTCGGTAAGGTGCTTGTTAGTAAGCTTGCCGATCTTGCTTAGTAGGACTAGGCTACGAGCCTTAAGCTTCTCAACCTAGTTCGCAAAGACCTCGGGCTAATGTATACCTTCGACAATAGTAGAGTAGCTAGTCTTATCCTTAGATATAAGGCAGACCTTAATGCGTAGGTAACTAGCTCCCTCGCTAGCTGCGAGCTTAACTACATCTTGTCCGAGACGAGCAGACTCCTTAGAAGGACAGTTTTTATAAGTGCCGCTAACCTTAAAGAACTTAGCAGGCTTAGGGATAGAGATAAGCTCGTATGCGTAATCAGGTCGAAGGGCGACAGCTAAGAGCTATAAGGCAGGGTGCTAGCGGATGATTTAGTTGCTTATACTATAAGTTTGAAGGGCATTACGGCCTTCTTGCTTAGACTTAGGCATCGCACGCATATACTAAAGGTACATTTCAAACTCCTCCTATATTAGGTCGATAAGGAAAGGAAGATATACTCTACGAGGCTCTTACAACTAACCAAAGACCTAAGGGAAGATAGCATTGCTAGTCTAGCGAAAGCGGTCGAAGGAGGTGCCTTAGCTAAGGATACCGGTAACGAACTTACTCTAGCGATCCGTTAGCGTAAGGGCGCGAGTAATAGTACTAGTAGGGTTGAACGCGTAGAGTCCTAGAGATGTCGGGGCGGCAACAGGGCGTCTAGGAAACCAGTTAGTATAGGCCTAATTAGCCTTAAGGGCAGCGAAGGCGTCTTAATTAGGAACCTCGCGACTAATCTTTAATAGGCGACCGACGAGGATACTCGCCTTAGTACTAGTATAGAGACTATAGACCTTAGCGGCCTTCTTAACATAGTTGGTACATATAGAGAACGGCTCTTCTCCTAGCTTACTAAGGTCGTCGAGCTGTTAATAGATAGAGAGGGCAGTAGGAGCTTCGCCTATTGCGGCTTTAGGAACTATATCGATATCGGTAATAAGGTACGCGATAGAGTCGCCCTTATAAGAACTATAAATGTTCTTAGTTAACAGGATCGGCGAGAGGCCTCTATTTCTACGCTCGCTAAAGGAGCCTTCGGAGGAGACATCCTCTAGTAGTACATCTAGTATATTAATATCCGAGTTACTATAGTTAGTACTATAGTTAGTACTATAGTCGGTACTAGAAGGAGTGCTATACTTCTTAGTAGCCTTACGGAGGGCCTAGCGAGTATGCAATGCCTTCTTGCGCGCTGCTTCGGCCTTAGCGCGCTCGTCTTAAACTTCTTAAGGGACCTTGCGGTTACGGGTCGAGCGACGATCTTTAGCCTGCATTTCTATAGCGAGCGTAAGACTAGCAGCCGTATCGGCCTCCGTTTCTAGGCGAAGAGCCTTACGTTTAAGAACATTAACGATAGGCGCCTCTTAACCTTTAATAATAAAGCCTACACTATTAATACGACAGCCCTTCTCTTTTAGTAGATCCTTAGTTGTCTATACGTTGAGATCGACCTAGACGATCGCATCGTAGTGCTTCTTCTAGTAGGCTGTCGTAAAGTCGTTAAGCGCAAAGGACAAGTTAAGTAACTGCTTGCCTACCTTCTTGCTAGCGGTAGATATACGATAGATTATAGTGCAGGAAAGATGCTCGGCGCCTTAACGACGGACCTTATACTTGTTAACGAACGAAGAAACCTGCTTAGTACGCTCTTGTCTACTATAGGCGAAGTTAATAAGGCTCTTAGGAAGACTGCTTAGTCCTCCCTAATGTTCGAAGGCCTAGTCGAGGGTCTTAAAGCGCAAGCGAATCTAGGTGCCGGCTATCTCGAGGCTATAGACGATAGGAAAGGCTTATTCGATATCTATATCGTTAAGAACCTCGCGCTTAAAGATACGCTTACTAATAGACTAACGCAAGTTGTTTATACCGTACGCAACTAAGATAGCAGCCTTCTTAATGTTCCTATTAATAACGCGCAGCAGGGTGCGAGCGTTCTAGATCTTCTCTTAAGGGTCTTCGAAGGCGGTAACGATCTAGAAGCAGTGCTCGAGGCTAGTTGTAGCAGCTAAGGCGCTGTCGGATAGGGCTTCGATCGGAACTAGGGCGGCTAGGCTTAGGTTAATAGGGGCAGGTAGGTCGTTGCTGCTGCTAGCGCCTAGCGGATTCGGGGCGCCGGAAGACATAGTCGACCGAGGCGGTTTAGAAACGAGTTTGCAAAGTGTGTTCGTTGCTTGATAATAATGATTAAAGGGTTTAGATAGAAGGGGGGTTTTAGGCGGTAGCGAGTTAGTTAGTAACCGAGTAGAAGAAGGAGCTTAGGAAGCTCGCTTTAAATATAGTGCGAAGGTAACGTAGTCCGTATATTCCGCGCTAGTAAAGCAAACGGATAACGGCTATATGTAAAAGTAAAGCTACATACGAGACTTCTTTATTATTAGGGTAGGCTAAAGTTTAACAATCGATCTAGCTAATTGCTAGTAGCGACTACGCGCCTTTATTAACCTTTAGCTATCGTAGATTCTCGCGCGCTCGAAATGTGACTAGTTAGTTCGAGTCCTTAGCAGAAATCTATAGTAGTAAAGCTAGCGGGACTAATAACACCCCCGGGGTAGTATTGGCTTTTCTCTAGAGATGCTCGGTAGCGAGAAGCAAGTCGCCTAGGCCTAGCGCAGCTAATTCGTCGATATATTAGCCTATAGTACTGCCGTTGTAGATATAGCATCACCTTTTATATTAGCAAGCACGTAAGGGTAGTCTATGCGTTTACCTTCTTCCTTCTTCTAAATACTAAGCTTAACAGCCTAAGGTCCCTATTCTTAGAGGCTATAGGCCTAGGTTGCTATATCTATCTAAGAGCTAGGAAGGGAGAGGGATAGGGAACCTCCCTTTCTTAGTGTCCTACGTAACTAGTACTAATTAGGGCAGGAACAGTCTCTAGCAGAGTATCTTGTTATCGTTGTTACTTAAGGAAGGTTGCTAGAGTCTAGGAATCTAGAGGGAAGTAGTCCTAGAAGGGTAGAGGGGTCAGGTTCGGCCATCTTCCTAATGCTACCCCCGGGATATTATTAGGAAAACACGCCTCGTATAGTTCTATCTAAGGAAAAACAAGAGCAAAGGAATAAAGTTATAGCAACATCTCGAAGGCAAAAGAGCAATATAATAGATAAAGTAAAAGCAAAAGAGGGCAGCAACTATAAGCATTAACATCCGTAGGAATAAGTAGTAAGGACTGAAGCTATAGGGCGGCACTGCATTAACAGCGCGGAGAAGGCAAGGAAAACAACGTAGTAGAGGTAGGGAAAGACAAGCAATCATTTAGTCTCGGGATCTAGCTATAATTCTAGGCGGTCTTCGTCGCTAGACTAGTCGAGCTCCTCCTCGGAGTTAGAGTTAGATAGCTAGAAGTCTAGTTTACTATCGGAATCAACATCGGAAATGCTCTACGCGCAATTAATACGTATATAACCCTCCCTTTATTTATAAGTTATTCCTAATGGCTTACTAAGATGTATCTAGGGATGCGTATAGTTGTCGGGCAGAATAGGATCTATAATCGCGGTAGGATCCTCCTCTCGATAGGCATCTAAGGTCGGCAGAGGGTCTATAGAGGCAATAACTTCCTCCTCGGTCGGGGGAGGACGGGCAGGCTCTCTTAACTCGACGACCTTCTTTAGGTTAGCCCGGGGGTACGAGTGCTTTAAGGTAGCACTATTAAGTTCCTAAAGCCGGTACGTAGAACTATCGTAAAGGACCTCCTACACTCTATAAGGCCCTTTCCATTTGAAGGCTAGCTTGTAGGAGTAACTATACTCTAACTCGGACCGGTATAGGAGAACTATATCGCTAACCTTTAGAGGCTCCCAATCAACAGTATTATAGTTATTAAAATACTGCTTAGCCTCTTTACGGAGGCGCCGTTGTCGAGCAAGACCCTCTTAAGAAGTAGTAGTTATATCCTTAAGAGCCTTAGCGCGTAGGGCAAGGAGATCTGCTCTAGTACGAACAGACCCCTAGTCGTAAACGCTATGCGTGCGATAGGACAACTCAATAGGAAGAACGGCGTCCCTCCCAATTATAAGCTCTGCTAGCGTAAGTCTAGTCGTATCGATAACCGTAGTTCGATCCGCCTAGAGAAGGGCCGGAACGCGGGTAGAGATAGGAACGGACCTGTCCCCTCTATTAGTTATCTTAGATAGGGCATCGATTAAAGACCGATAGCTACGCTTAATAATAGCATTCGACTAGGGATAGTACGGGGAGATGCGAACGTTCTTCGCCCTATACGAAACAAGCAGTGCTTGAACTTCTTTAGCTATATTGTTCGTAGCGTTGTCTAAGATGATCTCGTAGGGCGTTCCCTAGCGGCAAAAGAGATCTTTAAACAGGAAGGTAGCTATATTACGAGCATTGATAGCGCCGCAGCCCTTATAGAAATAATAGGCTTTAGGCTATCGAGAAAGACCTTCCCGAATGATATAGAGGCTATTGTTCCGGCTTAGATAAACCCTATTACCGTACTATCGCTTACTAACTAATTAGGTAGCGGGGATACGCAGCTCGCCTAGCCGACGGTAGCTATTCCTGAAATTGCACTTAGGACAGCTCTTGTAGTAGCGAGAGACATCGGCCTATACGCTATCCTACTAGTAGCGCCGACGAAGGACATCGAAGGTGCCCTCCGCCGCCCGGTAGCCGAGCTTATCGTAAACGGAACGAAGGATCTCTTATCGGGCTGCTAGGTCGTTAATAATACGCTAGAGAGGCGCATTAACTATCGCTTATCGCTAAAGGATTCGATCTTTAACTAGGAATCGTCGAGAATAGCGAATAACCCGACGGTATTAACTCTTTAATAGGCTAGGCGCTTTCTTCGCATAGGTTAGGAAGTAGGCGATATAATAGGAGTCGTCGGAGTAGACCCTATTAAGGATATTATCCCTCTCTAGTTCATCCGCCTTAGCTTTAGCCTAGTCGTTATCGTTAGCAGTAGGGTTCTCGTCGGGCTAGTTACTAGGTTAGTTGCTAGGTTGGTCGTCGGTAGCAGGCCTAGCGATCGCTAGTATAGCATTAATATAGAAGGTAGCGAAGAAGGTACGGTTAATAACCGCGTCGATATCTTCTTCTTCTATTATTCCGGCAATGTCCTCTTCTATAGCAGGCCTCCTAGAAAGGCTATCCGGTCTAGTATGCTTCTTCCTAGGAACGTAGAAGACGTCGAAGTCAAACAAATAGATCTAGGCAACCTACCGAGCTATCGTAGAGTTAGGTAGGTCGGAGGCTGTACGGTTAAGCTAATAGACTAGCGTCTAAGCATCGATTTCTAGACGGAAGAACACACTAAAGAGCTATAGCCGGAACTTCTTTAGAGCCTTATAGACTCTAAGGCATTCTCGCTTACTAGTATCGTATCGGGCCTCGATCGGTTTCTATAACCCGGAGTCGTACCTAATAGGATAACGTAAGGATAGCTCCTTACGGTTATACTACATTAGTATCTCGCTATAGCCTTCCCCGCTCGAGTCGATAGCAATAATAATTAAACCCGCTCCCTCTAAGTAGTTAATAGACGTAAGTGCAGGTACGCTAACGAGTGCCTCGGTTACCTTGTCCTTAGCCGCTTAGTAAATAGGAGTCTATTCGAACTTAGCATCCTTCTTAAGCAAGGCGTATAAGGGTTTGCATACTAATGCAAAGTTCTCGACCTAGATACGGAAGTAGGAGACTACTCTAAGCTAGGTTCGGACATCCTTCTAACAGGTAGGATCCGGCTAGGACACTATCTTTAGGACCCGCGCATTATTAGGATAGCGGCCGTTCTTATTAGTCACAAACCCGATAATGTTTATTCGTTTGTATAGGAGCTAAAGCTTCTCCCTATACACCGTTAGGTTGGCTCGCTCTAGGTCGTAGAGGATACTATCGAGGTTCTAAATGTATTCGAGAAAGAACCTGCGGATGCTAGGCTCTACTTCTTTATTGTCGTACCTGGTTTTAGGGCCCTTAATACCGATATCGTCGAGGAAAGGCATCGCTATATAGGAGATATAGGCCGCGAGGACTTAGTTTATAATGCGAACGAACTAGGCTACGGAGTTGGTTGCCCCTTAGGGAAGGGTAGTTTGTCTATATAGCCTAAGAGGTGTCTCGAAACTAGTAAGGTCGCGGCTATTAGGATAGAGAGGAATCTAGTCGTAGCCCGAGAAAACATTAACTAGTAAGGCTATAACACAGTTAGCAAAAGCTTCCGAGAACCTATTAGTCTCCGGAGGAAGGTTAGTATCTCTAATCGTAACTACGTTGAACTTTTGTATAGCGTTAATTAGACGGTACTTCTTTAGTCCCCTAGGAGCTGTCTTCTTTTAGACTAGGAAGTATAGGTTGCGATACGAGGCATAGGAAGGTTCTAAGGTGCTAGCCTTTATACGCTGTCGTATTATGTCCTTAACCACACCTCGTAGGCTTAGGTTCAGCTTAAAACCTAGGTAGGCCTAAGGCTTATACTCGATCGTTCGGATCTTCTACGGAGGGGCAACCTCCGGATTTATTCTACCTAGGTAAGTAAAGTTATATACTAATACGGCCTCGCGATTATATAGAAGCTCGTATAGCAAATCCAGTTTACGATCCGAAAGCTCGATGCTAGGTTTGATTTTCGCAAGCCTCTCCTCTATTAGCCTTAACCCCCTAGGGATAGTAGAAAACTTTTTTGTAATATACTTCTAATCGTACGGACTATCCCTAGGTAGTAGTGTCGCCTCCTAATTAAGGCACTTTTATCGCTAGTCAGGATTCCCGCTAGGATTGGACCTATCGGTAATGTATACGCTGCCCTTTATAGGCTTAATCTTGTTAGCTACCCTCTTGTGTAGGGTATATATACTAATCGATTGTCGAACCCGAGCTCGCTCTCTTTGTCGCTAGGCTTAGAGATTAGCGTAACAAAACAGCGCGTAAACTTCTTTAGAAGTTTCCTTAAGTCGATAGGTATGTAGCTAGTAGTCCTAATTTATAACGCCGGCGAAAACGTTGGATTCGTAATAATACCCCCGGGGTAGTATTAGACTCGCGCTCTAATTAGTTAGTTCGGGTAGACCCGCGTCCGGTAGTAATACTTGCGACAGCATTATTACCTTCACTCGTATATTAGGTAGTCGTTATGTTATACTCGCTATCGCTTCGAGCATTCGTCTTCTTAGTGCAGAACCTAGAAACTTGCCTTAACGTACGGAGCGGCGCACTTCTAGAAATGACCTATTTAAGCTATACTAACTTATAGCGCAGATTGCCGGTCTTACAACCGCGCTGTAGCGTTTCCCGAAGACCGTCTAGAAGCAGCAAGGATATCCTCGTAGGACTTGTAGCTAGTATTTCCGACATAACTAGTAAACACGACTCGGTTGCCCTTCTAGTTAGCAATAGTTCCCTCCTAGGAGCTATCGTCGCAGTTACGCTAGATACCTCGGGTTATACGAGACTATAGTCGACCTAGAATAATTAGCGTGTTTAGGTCGGCGGCAATCTAGAAGGTGAAGGAAAAGCATATACCGAAGGCGTCTACTATAACATTATAGCAAGCACCTACTAGCGCAACCTCCCTATTTACTCCCTATATACCGAGGGAAATGTCTCTATTTATCGGCAGCCTGAGTTGTTTAGCCTAACGCTTACTTATAATAAGTGACTCCGAACTATTATTAAGCATTGCTAGCATCTGTTAACTATAGCTCCCGATAGTAACCTAAATATAGATAGCGGGGACGACGGCGAAGGAACGAGTAACTACGGAAAGGTCTACATTATTAGGGATAGAGTAAAGTTCCTTAGGTCGAGGAGGTCTTGCTCGACCGATTTGTTAGCTAGTAAATCGGACAGCTTTAATAGAAACTAAAACTAGAGTAGGGTCGGGATTATTACTATCCCCTCGGCCTATCTCTTTAACTCCCTCTTCGTTAGCATTATCGATAGTCTCTTAGTTCTCGTAGGTTACCGATTCGCCTTCTACTGACTCTTAGGTACCTAAAAATTTAGGAAGGAACTATAGGGAAGAGACGTCGATATAGTCTTCTCGTCCCTGTTTTCGTCGGAGGGTAGCGAGGTCTTTTATAAAGATAGTATCGTTAGGGATTCGGCTCTAGAATAGGTTAGTAGGTAAACCGTATACTAGCAGCTCACCTATAGACACGTTAGACTTGAGGTCTAGAAACTATAAAGCCTAGAAGAGAGCGTTTGCCTTTGTGTCTAAGGAGTTAGCTAGGCTAGTACTATACTTTTTTATATACCTATTAAAGCGAAAGCTCTTTAGGTCGGATAACTTCCGTTTATAGGCAGGTAGGTTAGCTAGGCCTAGGGTACTACTAATATCGGTAGTAACATCCTCTATATCGACCTCTAGAGTCTCTAGGACGACTAGGCTTTCTGTAGGTAGGGTGCTAGGGGCGGTACTAGGTGCGGTGCTAGATCGGGCAGCGCGGTCTGCAGCTGTCTAGAGAGTCTTAGTTTTAGCGGTTGACTCTCGCTATTGCTTAGCCTTGTCGGCCGCCTTATTCTTTAGTACCCTAGTAGGGGCTACCGCACTAGGGCGAGTAGGGTTCTAAGGGCTCTTGCCCTTGCTTTAGGACTAGGTCTAAGACCGTATAGCAGCGTAGACATCTACACTGTTCTTAGTAACCGCGTAAACATTAGTGACTGCGTCCGGATCCTAAGAAACAAAGTTAACTTTAATAGGCTTAGTAGTTCCGTTACTGCTTCGCTCCTTAACCTGTTTTGCCCTAACCTTCTAAGTTTCTCGTTTAGCAATAGCGGCGAGGGTACTGTTCCTAGTGTCCTTAAACTCGATCTTGCCGCTATACTTCTTTTCTAGAAGGGTCTTTAGCTAAGGTAGCTTCGGGGCTCTCCGATCCTATTCGAAATCAATCTTGTCGCCGGTATCTATATAGTGGAATCGGCTATTCACTTGTATAATAAGCTTCCTTTTAAGAAGCTCTTTCTAGATAGGGCAGGAGGATTAGATATATTTGAACCCGCTATATATCTAGCACTTGCTATCTAAGTTAGAATAGATCTTCCGTATAGCGTAGATATCTACTAAAGGGGCTTTAGGGTAGTTAGGATCTAAAACCTAGTAGACTAGTAGTATATCGCCTAGTATAGTAGTATTGATAACCTCCCTAACTCGCTGTAATGCTTTCGCATTTAGGTTTAGCTAGGCTAGGGATTTAGCTAAGTCCGCGACATCCTAAGAGTGCTTAGTAATAGTAGGAGTTACGGTCTTAGGACTACTTTGCGATTTAGGAAGGAACTTAGGTCCCTTGTTTCCTAAGGCTTCTTTCCTAACCTGCGCTAGGTTATTCCGGTCTTCGCCGTAGATGAACTTCCTCGCATCGGCTATACTATTAATGTCGGCCTTAATATACACTAGGACCTCTTTGTATTTCCTGAAACTCTTAGGATCGGACTCGCTAAGCTTGTAGCGACGGAAGATACGCTAAGCTATAGGCTACGGCAATCCCTAGAGGAGCAGCCTCGTTCTCTAAGAGTTTTCGAGGTTACTCTGTTCGATGCCGTCCGCTAACTCGATAAACTCGCGGATATACCCTTTTAGGTCGTTATCCTCGGTGCGCCTTACTAAGCAGAGGGTCTCGAGCTACGTACGACTGCCTTTAATACGACGGCTATCGCGCTCCCGATACTCCCTTATAAAGGCTACCTTAAAGGTCTCCTAGTTAGCATTAGACTTGTCGTCCTTTTCTAGGTAGCTAACTAGGGTTTTAAGGGTTCGGTAAAGCTTAGAGGAGGTAGTCCTCGTAAAGGACCGAATCTTATACTAGTCGGATTCTCTGTCGAGCTCGTAATTAACTAAGCCTTCCTTAAAGCGCTCAATATATGCTATAGCGTTCTACCCTTCGAATAAGGGGTTTGCAGTGCTCCCTAGTTCTAGCGGGCGACGCTTGCTTTGACGGAGAAGTTTAGTTTGCTTCTCTATTATCTTTATAATAATATTGTAGAGCGCCTCTAGCGTAGAGGGCGTAGGAGGCTTACTTATGTTGACTAGTCGCCGCCTGATTTCTTCGTTAATAGGATTAGGGGCGTTTTCGGATTCCGAAGATTCTACTAATTCGTAATGCTCGTTTTCGCTAGCGCTAGAGCTTATTCGATTGTTATAAAATGGTTGAAATGGCTAAAATAGAATACTATATAAAGTTAAAATGGAATGCTATATAAATGTGTTTTTAGTGTCTTTAGTTTATTTGGTTTGTTGTAATATTGCTATGCGAGAGAGTAGTGTATTAGGCGGTTTCTCCTAGTATTACCTCCGGGGTAGCATTAGGATTTGGCCTCCTAGGGGTCGCCTAACTACCTCTAGGAGCTTAGTTTAGTAGATTTTAGACAAAAGCCGCTCGGAGGGAGAGACTGCAATCTCTATTCACACCTAGATCCTAGAAACTAGCTCGTATCTCCTTTAGCTAGGCGGGGGGGCGATAGCCTTCTTTTTCTAGTAGAAGGCTAAGCACTGTCTAAGCGAGGCTACGAATCTAGGAACGCCCTACCCGATTAATAGGGGACTCCCCGGCTATCCGACCTGCAATCCGTATTTGCTATTAATTTGATAGTCTTAGCAAACCAAGCAAGGCCGATAGGTAATTAGTCTATCTCCTCCTTAGGCGGGGCTTATCTCGAGCAAGCGGTGCTAAATAGGTCTTCGACCCGGAGCCGAGTCCTTAGAAGCTAGCTATAGCTATAGACTAGGCCCTAAGCTGTAACAGTCCTAAGGGTTTGTAGCTTTTCGGGGTCAAAGCGATGCCCTCGTTAAGAGGTTTCTCTGCTTGTCGTAATGGCCCCTTAAGATACTTCGGTATCGTCCGTATCGTAGGCTCTTATCGTGCCCTCGCTTTAGTTATAGCTATTCGTACCTAGAGACCACCTTCAATATACCCGAACCTGTTAGATATAAAGAGATAGCCCTACCTTCGGCTCTAATAAAGGACGGAAACCAAAACCACTACTACTACTAGTAGTAATAGTATAGGCTACCGAGGGTAACATGACCTATAGCAATATAGGCAGCTATGTTTAGCATAATAGGATGACAAGACGGTTGCTTAGGCTAATAACTAGAGCCCTGCAACATAGGCATTGTAGAAGTGTAACATAAACAATGTGCTGTACGAGGTTGGTGCTCTATCTACAATGCAGAAGGAGGCCTCTTATATAGGCTCAAAACTCAGCCTAGGTGTGTGGGGCCGGTTACTAGCCAATAGTAGCACCTGCGCTATAGTTATATTTACTATAGCAAGCTCCTTTAGATAGAGGCTAATAGTTAGATTGTTATTGTTAGAGGCAAGAAGAACTTCCGTAACTGCATTGCTTATCGAATAGCGATAGTATATAAGGAATACAACCGCCTACTACGTCTTCGACTATCTACGATCTACTATATTGTCTATATAGATGTAGTTACTATTACTAACCCTAGCCTATTGTAGGAGCGATATTTCACGCTATTTATATGCGCTAAGTTAGGCTATCGTTACGAGTATACTAGCTTACTTAAGTTAGGGGCTATAGTAGCTATTAAGGAATATCGTATACACGTCCGTATATAAACTAGCTATTCGATCCTAATCTACCGCCTCGATAGAGGGGGTAAATACGGCGGAAATTAGCTATTAAGCTAGGCTCGTAATTAGGGCATTGTACTACAGGTTACAGCTCCTTATTCTTCTATATAGAACGGTCTTACTAAGGTTAGCAATTACATTGTGTGTTCGACTACTTAGAAGATAATACTATATACTAACCTGCTAAAAGCTCTATAGCTATACGCTATTAGCGCTGCTACGTATATCCTTAATATTACACTAAGCTAGTTATTCGGTGGAGATAGTCTATACACTATTGTTGCTAAGGAGCTAAATTAGTTACGTACGCAGCTACGCGCTTAGCACCTGCGTGCCTATAGCTATACAGCTATTGTCTATAATTATAACGTTGCTCGTAGCAAGAAGCTCGATAGTCGTAGTCTTATTAGCAAGCTTGTTAGCTATGCTAAGCACTCGGTAGACTCCGGCAAATATATAATCTACCTACTAATTAAGCATAAGGTAGTTACTTTAAAGGATATCTAGTTTATTAAATCTAGTGAGCTCTTACTACCTAATAGCATAGCGCTATATACCAACCCTAATGACTCGTCTAAGAGCCAGTTTATTACTATTAAGTCTATTATGCCGGCTTTGTTTAACAGCACGACGAATAAGATTATACCTATAGAAGTAGCTAGTGTAGTCTAGCAGCTTCCGGCTTAACAAGACGCACCTACGGAAGAGCTAAATACCGAAGTAGCGGACTAGGTTGCTAATCTACTACTAAACGAGGACGACCTACCGGCTGTTTAACCTCTATTAAGTAATAAGGATGGTTTCTAATCTGCTAAGGAACAGCCCGCATATAATCTATAGGCTAAGAAGGGCGAACCTAGTTAGTTGCCTAAGTTTGAGCGGCCGACTAAGACTAGTAGTCGCTCTATACGCAAGACACGAAGCAATAAGAGCGCTCGTAAACTGCTACGTAGTTATCTAGCCGATATAGGCGCTCTCTATCGCAAAGAACGCCGCACCCTTGCTAATATGCCGATAGCCTATATAAAGGGCTTTATAGCCGCCTACTATATTGCTAAATAGAAGCCTAACGATACTATTCCAATTCCGAAGAGCTTTAAGGCCGCTAAGGAGTCGCAGCATTAGCTATAATAGAAGGAGGCCTATAAGGCTAAATACAAGTTATTAATAGACAACTATATATAGGTATATGTTTCTCGACTAGAAGTACCTAAAGGTCGCAAGGTTGTCCGTAGTCGATAGGTGTTCACTATTAAGCGTAACGCTAATAGCAAGGTAAGCCGGTTTAAGGCTCGATAGGTTATCCGTAGCTTTACTTAGGTCAAGGGACAGGACTATAATAAGACCTATATAGCTGTCGCTAAGCCGTCTACGCTACGAGCACTATTTAGCTTAATCGCCTATTACGACCTAGAGGCTAAGCAATACGATATTCTAACGGCTTTCCTTAATACGCTTATCGGTAACAAGCATAAGATCTACGTCGAACAACTATACGGCTTTAAGGACCGTAGAAAGGGTATAGTTTGCCTATTATTAAAGGCACTATATAGTTTAAAGTAGTTACTAATGCTGTAGTACGAAGAGCTTCGGAAGTACCTAAAGAGCCTAGACTTTGTACTAATAATAGCTAATGTGTATGTGTTTAAACACGTTGTTAGCGGCTCTATTATTGTTATCTATGTCGACGACATAATTATTATCGCCTACACTCTATTAGCACTAGAGGCAGTAGCTTAGTTGCTAAAGGACCGTTTTAGTATACGAGAGCTAGGCGACCTGCACTACTATCTTAGTATGCGGATTATTCGTAACCGCGACTAGCGTACTATTTACGTCGTTTAGGATGCCTATTTAAATAGGCTTAGCGAGAAGTATGCTATATAGGGCCGAGTAGCTCCTACTGTACTAATAGCACCTCGATACGTTAAGACATCGATTTAGCGTGTACCTAAGGGCTACACTGCTAGCGCTGCCTTTAAGACTTAGTATTAGGAAGGTATTAGTAAAGCGCTATAGCTAGCTATAATTACACGACCTAATGCTTGCTATACTATAGGCCTACTATTACGATACATTTCTAACCCGACTAAGGAGCACTATACCGCGCTTCTTTAGCTTATTAAGTACCTAGTTAGCACTCTAAGCCGTAGCTTGTGCTTCCGAGGTACATAGAATAAGAACGAGCTTAACTTTGTTAGATACTATAACGCTTCCTAGGCTAATAATCCGATTACTCGTCGCTCTATAGGAGGCTTCTACTTTACTATTGCCGGCGGACCTCTATTATATAAGTCCGGCCGCTAGACCTTAGTTACTCTATCGTCTATAGAGGCTAAGTATATTTAGTTAACAACTAGCGCTAAAGAAGCTGTTGCTCTAGCTCGGTTATTAGAGGAAATTAGTTACAAGGGCACTATTAAGCCCGTTACGCTATACAAGGATAATTAGTTAGCAATCGCTATTACTTAGTCGACGAGTATCGATAGCTATACTAAGCATATAGACGCTAGAGTCTACTACATCCGCGAGAAGATCGCTAATAGCACTATCGCTGTTACCTAGATTAGTACGCACGACTAGATCGCTAATAGCTTTACTAAGCCGCTTAACAAGCTTAAGTATAGTCGCTTTGTTTAGCAGTTGAACTTAGTAGATTGTAAGGCTACAATTAAGAGCGCCGCTTAGCCTACTACTAAGTACTAAATAGATGGTTTGCTAATAACACCCCGGGGGTAGTATTAGTCCTAGGTCGGCGACATGTTTGTTTGTTTGTTTGTTAGATTGCTTTGTTACAATAGCCTGAAAGTAGTCTAGTTGTTTCTATACCTAATACCCCTTTGTTTGCTTTGTTTAGCTATATATACGCGATAAGGGGGTAACTTAAAGTGTATAGTATATATAGTATTACGTATATAATACCTAAGGCTAAAACTGCGCACTTTATCTTTAGGCTTCCTATAGATAAGCCCTCTTCTAAATACATTACAGTTTACATTAAGTCTACTTAGATATAGAGATCTATAGGAGTTAGCTTTCTACTACTATATACTAGACGATATACGAGAATATATACTACGTATTCTTCGTCCTAAGACTCCGTCCGCTAGTAGATCTTATTTATAACTAGAGACACTAATCTCGATATATGCCTAGACGGCCGGTAATCTATAACGCTATAGTGCGGAGGTTTAGGAAAGAAGCCGTTATTCTTATCTATATTGCGGTTCTCGCGTACGTAGCGTAATACCTCCTTAGTAACTAGCTTATATATATCTTATAGCGCTTCTTAATATACCGGGGCCCGGCCTATAGTAAGCAGTTAGCGAAGTCGTATAGAAGCGCGGGGGTACTTAATCTCGGCTATAGCGCGATTTAATTCCTAATATTAAAAGGCTCGCTACGGTATACTACGTAGAACGTCTATCTCTATAGCTCGATATTAGCGAAGATAGCGTATAGCGACCGATACGCTAGAGACTTACTATTAGGGAGGGCTATAGCAGCTAAGACTATATAGGAGGGGCGCCTTTATCGAGGTCGCTACTAGTAATATCGATAACTAGAAGGAGGTAGATATAGCTATATAGAAGTAGTCGCTATATTAGTTATTATAGTAGTAATATTTAGACGACGCGTAACGCCGCAACATTACTATTTGTATACGTAACCGTCGCCGCGCGCTAAGCCTATACTAGCTAATAGATATAAAGCGACGATATAAAGCGACGATATAAAGCGACCTACGATAATAATAATAGCCTCTCGCGACGCGACGACGAACACTCGACCTTACGCTTACTACTCTAGCTTAGATCCTACTACTATAACGTCGGCATCGTCGCTAGGGAGGTATTAATACGAACGAAGTCGTTAAAGACTCGAGTTAAGGCGAAGGAGCGCGTCGTCTGCCTCTAGCGGTATAATCCGGTAAGATATATCTTCTAGAGCTATAAATTTATATCGTATCGAGGGATATAAAAAGATATCTGTTAAGCAGATAGTACGCTAAAAATCATAATAAATATACTAAGATTATCGTAGATTTCCTTCCGCAACCTCCCTAAATACTATATTCTCTTTTACGCTCTATACTACGATTGCCCGCGCCTTAGTTTATTATAACGCTCGACTCGCTACGACACTCCTCTAGCGGGGCGAGACCGAATAATAATAAGGAAGGCTTTCGCCGGACGGGAGCGCTATATATAGTTAAGAGACAACTCCGTATCGCTACTTAGTCGAAGCCCGTACTATTATAGAGAAGCCAGAAATAGTCTAAGAAGTAGGTTATCTTAGCGTACTTATCGCTAAATAGGGCTAGGAGCTATACCGTCTATTCCTAATCGCGAGTAGCACTCTCTAAGAGTAAGGCGACGCTAATACTATAGCTAGATATCGTATCGAATTAATACTAGATCTTAAGGACCTTTATAGCTACCTTATCGGCGACATTGTTATAGAAAAGGCTAGTAGCGATATAAAATACCTTAAGAGGCTTCGCGATAGTCGATCCTTCTACTAGCTACGATTCGAATATCTACCTAAGGTCTAGCTTCTAAGGGACGATACTAAACGAAGGAAATAAGCCGAACCGCCGTAGATCGAGAATCCTTTATAGCGGGCTAAGTAGTAGTAAGTCTTACTATATCTTCGTAAAGAAAACTACCGACTCTTATAGTAATTCCTACCGAGTACCGTAAACCTCCTCGTACTAGAATTGTTAGCCGCTATATTAGAGTACGACCGCTACTATACTACTTACTATATCTTTCTATACCTCGGACCCTTTAAGACTATAATCTTAAGCGTACGTCTTCGCGAGTATTGCGGTAGGCCTTAAGAGACTACGATAGGTAGTTAGTAGCGGGCTCTCGTTAGATCTATACCGGTACGACGCGAATAAGTATCTAGCGGCTAAGGGAGTTAGATCGAGGTCGGTTCTAGTAGAGTCTATAATAGTCGATCGCGATATTAGGTTATTATAGTAGCAATTAATAACCGCGCGCCTACTAAAGTCGTTATATCTCCGGACGTAGGCGCGTTATACGTAGCTACTATAGTTATATACGCGACGCGCGCCTTCCTTAGGACTCGTAAGTAAAGGATACCGCAATTTCGTATAGCTTCTCGAAGGCCGTAGAGGTCGATAGAGCTATAATAGCGACTAAGAGGGTCGATAGCGTCGTATTTATAAGACCCTAATAGCGGAGCTCGCGATAGTAGGGCCTCGGTACTAGTCGTATATACTAAATTACGCTTCCTATAAGGCTACTAGCGCGATCGAGTATACCGCTTCGAGTAAATACCGCCGGATAAGGTATATACGACGAAGACGCCCTTTTCGAGACTACTATCGAAGTTATAGCTCGTTGCGGTATATACTACGACGTCTACGTCCTTCCGAATCGCTAAGGTATTAACGTTCCTCGCGTCTACTAATTAGAGGCCGCCGTTAGCCCGTTTTGAGCCGCACTAAGCCTAAAGGGGCCCCAACTTTTGTTAAGTTGTCATATTATAGAGATCTAACAAAGGCGAAGAAGGCTGGTAGCTGGCTGGGTGGCTGGGGCAAAGCTTAGAATACGATCTGGCCATGTCAAACTCAAACTCAAACCTGGGAGTGAGAGTCTTCATCGTCATCATCAGGAACAAGACGGATCTCACTCGCCCACTGCGTCACCACCACAACAACTTCTACTGAAGGAAGTTGCTTGGTGACACGATAAGCTTGTTCAACTACCGGCATACTCCTTGCCGGGTTGCGCACTGCCTCAATGGGCACGGGGACGTCACGTCTCTGTACCGCACCGCGTAGTGGCATCATCACGTCTCTTCCGTCTCTCGAGAGAACGTACCTCCTACGCGGAAGGAAATCCTCGTTTGCGTGCGCGTAGAGATGCATTTTCCTCAACGAACGGAACACTTTCGAACCGCGAGACCTGACTTGACTCGGGGACTTTCGGCCTGCGAGCTGGTACTTCGATTGGTGGTGTGAGCAGTGTGCCCATCGAATGCCCTAGTGGATCACATCTACCGCGATAACTTATAGTAGGGCGTGCGCGTGCGATTGCCACTCCCCGGCGAAAGAGTTAGGAGTTTGTGGATGAGTCGGCGTGCGAAGTGAGACATTCTGCAGGAGAGTGGTGTGAGGAATTTGAGGTGGCAGAACGAGGTACACATCTGAGTACCAAACGGCAGGTTTGATATCGTGAGAGGAACGGTGTTCTTTTGGGTAAATGAATGGATGCAGGCATGGGGAACGCTTGTAGGCACAAGATTTAGCTGGAATTGACGCTCCTTGATGAATGTCCGGCGAAAGCAAGAGCGCTACAGAATCAGATGAAGCCACGAAAGTCCATGAACTTGACTTGACGATGTAAGAGAAGGGAGAATTTTCAGTCGGATTTTCCGGCCCTCTATGCGCGAATCTCTCAAGTAGGTACGTACTGTCGCATTTCCGGCCCTCTCTGGGCGGCTTGCACCGAAGACAATTGACCCCCCGTGTCGCTCGCGTGCTGCGCAGAGGCATGTGAGAAGGCTATCTTCTCCTTGATCCGCTAGACCATCGCTTTCCAAATGTCATTCATCAACCTCCTCCATCGCTTCACCCGCAGAAGACCAGGGCCCCGATCTCGTGGTGATGCTATGCCGTCACGTGGACATCTGCTGATAGAGCTGCGAAAGTGTCACGCGTCGCGGACCTTCTGTGTCCAGATCCTGTACAACGTAGCCGGAGGGCGGTATCCAGGTCGGGCCCTGTGAAAGCGGTCAGCAAATGACCACACCTCGCAGCTATTACGAAGACCCACGGTGTGGGCTGGCCAGTCTGAAAGACCACGCCAAACTTCCTTCAAATCTCCCTTGGCTTCGGACGCAAGAGCCTTGCGTTTGACCGTACAATTCGGGAGCATTGTGTTTTCATCGTTGACGATATCTTGCACAATCATGAGACGTCTTCGCGCTTCACTCCTCAAGTCCAACCCCCTATGGAGGATCTGGTTTCTCCATGCGAGCGAGATCAACACGAAGATTCGAGATCATCTTGCGCTGCTTCTCCTGAATCATTTTGACCCATTGCATCAATGTGAGGAAGAAAAAAGCCGGCTTTCGTGGTGATGCGGAACGTGCTGTGGCCATAGTAAGCCTTGGAGAGTTCGGCTCGAGATTTGCGATTGATTTGAAGCTGCCATGGAGCTTTCCATTTCCTGTTGATGGTAACGATTCCTGGCTCGAAAGCGACGGTGTAGCCGAAGATGATGTCCTGGAGCTCCTGTGCCAATGCCTGGATGCGCTGGTCGAGCGACATGTTGGTGGAAGGGTGGAAGAGCTTGATGTGGTTGTCACTCTTCAACTTAGAGGCTGTAATGGAAAAGTGGGAATTTTGGAAGGAACGAAGTGAGGAAACAAGAAACGCTTATGCAGTGAGTACATACACATATTGAGCTATGACAAAATAAACGAACGACACTGAGTTCAAACATTGATGCATCTATCAAAATCTGGAAAGGCTAGGAGTGAAGGACTCCCTTCTGACGACGAATACCCCCCCCCCCCCCGCGCCCTGCGAGGTTTTATATCCTGTTGATCGTTGCATGGAAGTACTTACCTTCTCCTACCCTCCCCAACACTTTGACTAGGATACCCCCAAACCGCCCAATCCGTCCAAAGATCATGAGATCCTCCATACGTTACAGAGAACTCGGCATTTGGGAACTCGACGTTGCTCCTCTTCAGCATGTCTCTGACAACACCACCGAAGAACCGGCGGTTTCGTGCATCTTTCTCGAAGAACTCGACATCAGAAGGCAAATCGCTGTCGCAACCGAACTTGACCTCGACTTCGACATGCTTGATCATTTCCCGATGCGCCTTGGTCTGGAGCTGGGCCCAGTTCACGATGTCCCGATTGGTTTTGTGGGGGGGCCACCAGTGAAATGTCGTGACGAAGGTGGATTCTCCGAAGTAGATGGGTGCAAGCTTTTCGCGATCTGACGGGTGGACTTGCAGCTGCCAGGGAGCATTGTAGGATTTGTCGATTCGGATTTTCTGGCCTGGTTTGATGGCGACGACTCGGTCGCAGATCATGTCTTGTAGCTCCTGCGGCAAAGCCTGGATGTGGTTGGTGAGGTCTGGCATTGTCGTGAGTTTCTTGGTGATGGTTTGTGTCTGATGTTTGATTCTCGACGATGCTGGATGTGTGTGTCTTAGGAAGAGCAAAGGCAGTGCGGCAGAGAGCGGTTGTATGTAGGTACTGGCAAGAGGCGTATATCCAAGCTTTGTTTGTCGGGAATGAAGTCCAGTGACGATCAATGCATTGAGGGTGTAGGTTTCTTTCATGCTTGCAGAAGAGAACAAGCACATTGTCGTTTAGACAATGGCATTTTTAGGCCTTCACGAGCTTGAAGCCGAGCCCTGTGGTGGAAGAGAGACTCTCGAAGCTGAATGATGAGAAGTGCCAGGAAATAGTATGGCTGATTTGGAAGTACGTCTCGCGGATCTCTTGTGGTGATGGGAGTTATGATCTGGGCTCAGCTGCAACAGGCAGGCGCGCGTCGTGGCTAGTGCAGCGTAAACAAGCAGACCATCCGGATCACCAGATGATCAACCAGGAAGTCATCCGGTAACAACAGCATCGACAGCGTAATCACAAGCATCCACACCCTAGGAACAGCCTCTCGTGCGTCGCAGCAAATCCTCCTCCCACGTACACTCCACTAACCAGCATGTGACATGACAGATCTGACATCTTCCTTTACCGCCGGCTCGCGCGTCGCACACACCCCAGAAATCCTTGAAAACATCCTCCCTTCGCACCATCGACGCCACAATCCAGTCCAAGAAACGCCTCCTTATCAACCAACGCGTCTGCAAAGCTTTCCGCAACACCATCACTGGCTGGTCCGTGCGTTTGCGCCCCGAGCTCTGCTATCCAACTCCGAATTTCAAATGGGATCATCCCGGGATGTAATGGCCTCCTCGTCAATCGCTTCTCCGGGCAGCGTCTAGGCGATGGTACGCAGATTGAAGTTAGTGATTTGTGTGGGAAGGTCAGAGATAGAGGATTCGATAAGGCGGACGTAGAAGTAGAAGTGGTCTTGTTGAGGCCTCGCCTAAATGGTCCGAGGGTAGTGAGTCGAAGAGCGAGTTCGTGGCGGAGGATGAAATTGTAGAGAGATGGCCATTGTGTTAAAGTTGTTGTGGCGAAGGGGATGCACCAGGAGAGGAAAGCTTGTGGGAGGCAGAATCCTACTTTGGATGAGCTTGTGAAGTTTGTGTATCTGGAATTGAATTTGTGACAAGCATCGGTGGATGGACTGCCTTTCTTTCAAACGAGCACATTGTATGCTGCTCCGATCATGCATTGAGGCTTTGCCCACCGATTGAGATACGCACTCCTAAGTGCATGTAATCAATCTGGAGGAACCATAATAGATTTTTCCTGATTCGCTTGAAGTGGATTTCGTCCAGATCTGTTAGCACTTGCATGCGTAGGTGAATGGGATTCCAGATTCGGTGGCGTTGCGTCATCCTTGAGGGTGACGCGTGATAATTTGTCCGTGTTGAGTGTGCTGCATAAGAGACTTGGAAGCGCTTCATTGCACTGAACAGAAAAATGGGCCAACCTGATGTATGACTGGGAGAAGCGTTCCTCGACTACCACGAGCTCTGCAAGCAAGTCGATCAGGTTCTCGCTGGTACCTTTGTTGCCTTGGTCGACATGGCCAGCTCTAGCACAATTGACGACACTAGCCTCGACGAGTTCTTCTACTGTCAATGGTCTGGTTTCAACTGGGGCAATTCAGCTACCAGTCGTTGGATTCGACTCAGGAAAAAAATCCCTAACATGATCATCTTCTGAGCATTCGTCAAGAGCGTCGACGCAGATATGTGTGGTCTCGTGGAAACTAGTAAGTGCTTCGAAGAGGTCCTCCAGCTCTTCCAGGGTTGCAACCTTCCCCAATTTTCGCGCGTACGACCGGTGGTTAATATAGCCGGATACAGCGGATAACTATGCTGCCGGGTGGATATCCTTCGTAATGCCTCGAGGTCTGGTGTAGGTCCGAAGGTAATTAAGCTGTGTCTCGTGCATGTTCATAGGGTGTAAACCGTGTTATATAAGAGCCAATCCTAAGAGCACCGTGACCCTACGTCTCAAAGCCGCTATACGAAACTGACAGGATCGAATTTCTTTGACGTTATGACTAGAATTGTCCACGTCTCCAGAAATGTATCCTCATCAATCCCGCATTTTACGAGGGTAATGGAGTTCCAGCTCTACTACCCGGTGTTTCAGCGCCATCCAAGGCCCTCTTCTTCTTTTTCTTCTTTCTCGGCACCACCGCCGGTTTCTGACCATAGTTCGCCATCTGCAAATGACTCCCGCACGTCAAGCAAGTACTGTCGTGCAAAGGCTCACAGAAGATGCTGAGGCAGATGGAGCAGACGAAGCCAATATCCACGACGCGCCGGTGACAGAAACATGCCGCACGAAAGTCCACACCCTCCCCCTCTCCTGGCACGATCAAATGCTTCCTCGCTGCCTCGTCTGGTAAATATGCGAACATGAGGTACTGCAGAAATCCAGCTCGCGTCCGATGGTCAAGCGCCATGTAGATTCCTCCGGTCGCATCTGCTGCTTGCTGCAGGAACACCGTGTCTCCGGCCAGTTTGAGTATGTCGATGGGAATGCTCAACCTTTGGCAGGCGAAGATGGAATTCATGATGGGGATGTATTGGTCTGCCAGATCTCCCGAGACGGAAAGAATCAGAATTCGTGATGTCAGGCCCAGCATGTTGTTGCCTTGACTCGTGCCACTCGATGCCTCGTTGCCTCCTGCGACTGAGTTCGGATCTGAGTAGTTGAACTGCTGGCTGCTGGCAGCGCCACTTGGCAATGTCTGGGACTGCTTCGAGATGTACGCGAGAGCCCTTGTGAGCGCGCCTGCCATCATTGTTGCTGGCGTTGACTGAAGTGCTTCAGCAGACGTACTGCTCATCAGCCTCCGTAGGTTCGTGGTGATTGCATGCTCGATATGAGCAAAGGGACGATACTTGTTCGCATCGTCTGGAGCCTGCACTGGTCCGCCTCGAGGGGCTGGATCGCCGTCTGCCATTTCGACATGTGTGCCATTGCCATTGCCATTTGCCGCGTGACTCTGCGCGCGCGCTGGCGTCGGGTAAAGCCATTCGGCACATTCCGAGTGACTTGCCACGACAGCGACTCGGTTGGCGGGGTTGATGGCGATGTGGGCGTTGACGAAGACCAGCAGATTGACGACCAGCTGGGACAGGGATAGCGAATGCTCCAGCAAGGCCCAGGCATGAGGGTTTGTGTCGAGGATGACGGTCAGTAAGGCAGGCGCCTCGCCATCACCGTCGCCATCGCCATTCGGACCAGCGCGGTCAGTCGCGTCGATGGAGTTCATGCTGGCTTGGCAAGTGCAGTGGCATGAGTTGCTCCCGGCATCATGATATCAATGTTGATGTGTTCGTGTTCGGGTGACAAAGAAAGCAGCGGAACAGCCCGCAATCTTCCATCTGCACCTTCACGTCTCCGCTCCGCCACCATTTCCTTCTTTTCCGACCCGACCTCGCCTTCTGTCAGACTCACTCACGCCCTTTAACCGCGCCGGCGGGCCTCTTTTTCCGATCTCGTACGGATATTCAGTGTCTGCAGCTTCCCTTCTCACGAGGCATATGCATCCCTTCGGCAGGCGGTAGCATTGCAACATGACCGAGACCAGCAGACATGCCGGCTCTTCTACTCTCGTGCTCGAACCCATCGAGCTAGAAACCATAAGCCAAACCCAGAAATCATCGAAACGCAAGCGGCCGTCTCTATCCGGACGAAGCCTTGGCTCCTACAAGCCAGATGAAGGTCAAAGCCCCAATGACACGCTCCCGTCGCCGACAGTCGCCACAGAGCCGGTCGAGCGATGGAATCAGCCGCGGCGCAACCTCTACAAGTCTGCAGCAAGCTTCTGGGCTTTCATCATCATGGGCCTCAACGACGCGACCTACGGAGCTATAATCCCCTACCTCCAGACCTACTACGACCTCCCATACGCCGTCATCTCGCTGGTATTCCTATCGCCATTTGTCGGCTACGTCGGTTCTGCTTTGCTGAACAACATGATCCATCTAAGATTCGGACAGCGTGGCATAGCCTTCCTCGGGCCTCTCGGCCACCTGACAGCTTACATTGTGATTGCTGTCCACCCACCCTATCCCGTCTTGGTGATCGCCTTCATTCTGGCAGGATTCGCGAACGGATTGGAGGACGCTGGGTGGAATGCTTGGATGGGAGCCATGGCCAATGCCAACGAGATCCTTGGCTTCCTTCATGCCTCCTATGGGGCTGGTGCTACTATCGCCCCTCTGATCGCCACGACAATGATCACCAAGGCTGACTTGCCCTGGTATTACTGGTATTACTGCATGATCGGCTTCGCTTGTATCGAATTCGCGTCCTCGCTGCATGCTTTCTGGCACGAGACTGGAGCCAAGTATCGAGAGGCGCATGCAAGACTGTCAGGTCAAGAAGGATCGAGATTGAGAGAAGCTATCTTCAAGATGCCGGCAGCCAGGACAACGTGGCTCTGCGCTTCTTTCCTGCTCTGCTACATGGGTGTTGAAGTGGCACTTGGTGGCTGGATCGTGGAGTTCATGATTCGAGTGCGACACGCGGCCAAATTCCCAAGCGGTATGTCCGCCACTGGATTTTGGCTCGGCATGACTGTAGGTCGCATAGTCCTCGGCTTCGTTACTCCAAAGATTGGCGAGACGCTGTCCATCATGATCTACCTCCCCATTGCCGTTGGCCTGGAGCTACTATTCTGGCTTGTCCCCCAATTTTACGTCTCGGCTGTCGCGGTGGCACTTCAGGGCTTCTTCTTAGGTGTAAGCACCGCTACCCAATGCATTCTCCATGCGATAATCTGACATCTTTGACAGCCCATGTTTCCAGCTGCTGTCGTAGCATGCACAAAGCTACTCCCGAAGCACCTCCATGTGTCAAGCATTGGCTTTGCAGCAGCTTTCGGAGGCAGCGGCGGAGCTATCTTTCCCTACGCTGTAGGTGCCATTGCGCAGGCGAAGGGTGTACAGGTTCTACAGCCGATAGTGCTGGCGCTTATGGCTGTATGCTGGCTGCTTTGGCTTGCGTTGCCGAGGATCAATAAGAAGAAAGAGTGAGCAAAGACAATATGACCTGCAATGTATTACGACGCGCGTATCATCAGCTACAATGCAAGAGACCAACGACAGTGAAGAAACGTGATGTGTGCGCGCCATTCTCACCGACCTGCTAGACCAGCTTGCAGGTATCCGAGCTGGACCACATTGAGCATGCAGGGGCATATGAAGACTTGACAGACATCATCGACCACGCACGCAATTACCTGCGTACCTCATGTCTGGCGTCACCTTGCATCGCAGGGGCGTAGGGCTGATGCTGGCTGAGATAAGGGCCACGCAAGCATATAGACAGCTGGATCAAATGACTTTCGCTGTAATAGCACCGGCATCAGAAACTCGGTGAGCAGCTTAGGCCAAAGAGCAGGAATCGGAGGAAGGCGAGGCACAGTATGTCGCCTAAAAGTCTGAAATTGACATTGGGGTATTTGATCTACTCTATCATGTGGACATCGCAGAGTGCCATATCCATTATGCGCATCGCAAGACTGAAACCGCAGAGCGATATGTATATCATTACGCGCTTCTCCCCAACACCTCGCTATTCTTCAATACCCGCAAATAAATGCATCACTTAAGCTAATATTCGCGCTCAAGCAAGGAATGCGAAAGCTCCTGCAATCACGGCACCGACGAGCGCCATACTGCCCGCAACACTTCCCGCGCCATTCGTGCTGGATGGTGAAGCGGTAGGAGTCATAGTCGGAGTCAAAGTCGTAGAAAGTGTGAAATTAGATCCTTCAGTCGAGTTAGGAAGGAAACCGCTGCTGACTGCAGTACCAGTGGGAAAAACTGTAGTAGTGGAAATTTTTGAGTTGGGGGCAGTAGTTGTAGAATTTGTGGACCAGGTTGATGCGCTCGATGACCATGTCAGATCGTAGGTGCTGGATGAAGAGTCCGTTGTGCTCGCGGTCCAGGTGGTGGAGCTTGGGGTGTTAAGTGTGGTGGAAGAGATCCAGCTTGTTGGCTTTGTTCGTGTCCATGTTGAGTCTGTGGACAAGGTAGAATCTGGTGTCCAGGTGGAGGTCGCGTCTGTCGTCCAGCTTGCATCTGTCATCCAAGACGACCAATCTCCGTTGTTTGGGTTGCCAAAATGAGGGGTTTGAGCAAGGGCGGTACCAGCGAGGGCAAGCGTGAGGCTAGCGACAGTGTGCATTATGTGGTGGCTTTGCGATGCTTCTGTAATGATTATTTTGTGCGGAAGGACTTTACTTTGAGTCGATGAGATTGCCGGTGCTTGAAGGAAATGCTTCACAAAGTTGCGCTGCTGTCAGAAATATACAGCTTCCTGACCGCACATGTTGTGCACCATGTTGTGGATCTGCATTGCGAAGCCTCGTGGCTGATAGGGCAGCCTGACGATGCAAATGGAAATAAGATCAACTGCGCCGCAGTTCATTCGCCGTTGCAGTGATCTTTGTTATATGCTTATAAGCAGACGCGACCAGTTGGACGCCTATGCTAACGTCTTTTTTCAGCCTCGCCAACCAGGGCGCAGCCGGCCATTGACAGCTTAGCGTCATGCAAAGCAGATCCTGCACGTACAGTCAGAACAAAAGCTTACGCTGGGCAAACGAAATCCTTCGGCTTGTGGCGAGGTTGATATAGATTCGGCTCCATCAAGGTATTCCGCAGGTTTAAAATTTCGCGTGGAGCCAGCGTGTTGAGATGTCTTGATCTGGAACCACGACATCGCCATGACGGTCCGACGAGCGGCGTGCTCCCAATCATGTTCGTCAAGCCGTCTAGCAGGAGCTATAATGCCGGTCTGAGTCGCAGCCACATTTCTCTCGCCGGTGTGAGCAGAGAGCAGGCCCTTGTTTCGCATACATGATGCCTGGATTGTGAACGTGTGGACATAATGCACTCTGAGGCGAGAGGGCCTGGTCTGCAACGCTTCCCTGGAATTTCCGTACGGGACATCACAAGATCATTCCAACTTGATCGAGTGTGTCATTGGTGGCGGCTTTGCTCGCTTTGGAACGAAACGAGGCCCGATTTCAGGTTACTTAATCGAGTGCGACAGGCATTTATGGTCCGACCGAGCTCAATTGCGACCAACTCCCAGGGATTCGAAGCGTTCCTCATAGTCATTAATTTGAGCGTTTCCTCTGCCGTCCATAGCTTGCAGATTCTGTGGTTTGGCCGAAAAATACCCAAGTATTTGGCTCGAGACTCCAATGATAGTCTACTGCGGTGGGGCATGGCAGCACAGATCTCTTTCCATGACTTGCCACTGCGGAGGAGAGAAGACAGCGTTTCATCTTCGTCGCGGGAATAATACCTCTTCAAATTCGACTTCTCTTGATCTGCCCCCTTTTTGAGCGCAGCCAGCTTGCGATGAACTCTCAGACGGCACGGGGCCTTTGTCCTCTTACGGCTCTCAATGAGCTGTAGTCGTGAATGAAGACGGCTGGGAGGCTGCCCGAGTATTTTAGCAATGTGCTGTGGGCTGTGACCTTCGGCACGAAGTTGCCTCAGCTTCTGATCTTCCTCAGAAGTCCAAGGAATCCCTCCCTTGGACGATACTCTCATGCCGCGGCGTGTCTTTACTATCAAAGAACGAAGCGTGCGTCCTAGAGCAGATGCAATCGCGGCTTGAGACTTTCCCTGATTGTGCAAACGATGATATGTCTCGATGTCGGAGGCAGTCCAGCTTCTCCACTGTCTGCCGGCGCTGCTAGTGGTGCCAGTCGAGGAGTTCCGAACGAATGTCTTTTTGGCTGTACTTGACAATTGCCATCGCGATGCTGCCATTGCTAAAAGTCGCATAGCGGCATTCCCGTTGCATGAGAGTGGCCTGACCCTATGGCAGCGCCCCAGCACCATGCTGACGCTGACGCTGACGCTGACGCTGACACGCGTCTGCGTTACTCTGTGTCTGTGTTGACTTGGAAAATGGAAGCGTTTGTGAGAAGAATGAGAAGGAGGTGTGGATCCTGCCAGGTGCATGTCATGTGCATGCTGTGCCAAGAGTTTTGGCCCCGAGTAGTTCTAATGAAATTTTGATGGTGCTCAGTCGAGTGAATTCACTCACCTGGCAGGCTCTCGATTGCAAGTTCCAGACTGGGAACTTGGAAATGAACTGGTCTCACAGACGCATTGAAAACATGGGACTATCAACGAGGCACAACACCAAACTGTATTGCAGCCATGACATCTAAGCCACTGGTATCTACAAGCGAGCCCTCCCCTTCCTCTCTTCGCTTTTCAGCTCACACCGAGCTTCCTCATTCGATTTCGTCACACCCTCTTCCTCAACTCTTGTCCATCCATGAACTCCCTAAACCACGCCCTCCTGAATTTCGGCAACTTTCTACCTTTCCCATCCTTCACCCATAGCATTAACCAAGAACTGTGCAATGCTTTGGATAAGACATCACTCACTACTATCCTCTAGCCTCGTGTCGTCTTTCGAATGCACCTAGGTAAGGACAGAGGGAACGGAGAATGCCATGCATCAGCAAATACAGATGCTAGGTGGCAAGCACGGTGTGGGTCGGGAGTTCTCATTCCAAGCAGCGACCACCGACCACCTTGGGTCTGGCTTCGAGAACTCATATATAGGACTTCTCAGCTTGGAAGTCCGATCGTGAGCATCGGTGATTGCGTCACAAGCTTCGAGCGCAGACTCCTGCACACATTTGCTCTCCATCAGGATTCGGCTTTGGTGTACTGATGTCAACGTTTTTCATCGTGGCTTTTATGCTGCGACAAGTGTCTCCCGGCCGCAGCCTGGCAAGCACGCGGCGTACACCCTGGGAACTCTTTCGCTACCTCCGCAAAGCTCAGCCCTCTAGCACGGAGTGTTCTCAAAGTAGCTATGTCGTGCTCGGTCCAAGATCGCCGATTGAATGGGTTTGTGTAGCCTAATTCCTCGAACCGTTTGCGCAATCCACGAACTGAACGTGTAGGCAGTGCGAGTCGAATTGTTTTCATGCTGGCTCCACGCTTGAGGTGCGAGTCCAGGATGGCATCTTCCTCCTTCGTGTAATGACTTGGATGCTTGCTTGGAGGGTTGTAATAGCCCAGGTTGATCGCTTGTGAACGCAATGTCTTTATCGAGCGGTTAGGCAACATAGACTGAATGGCCGCAAAAGACTCTCCTCGCTCCAAATAAGACTGCAAAATGACTTTTTCCTCGTCGCTGTAGAAAGTCGTTGTCGGGACATCGCCTCTTACTATGTGAGTCTTAATGCTCCCGACACTCCTGTCCAATCGCTGGGCTATCTCAACGAGATTTTTGCCCTGAGCTTGTAGGTCAAGCAGTAATTGATGCTCTTCGAGTTTCCATGGCTTCTTAGGTCCTCGTGTACATCCATTGAATTTCCTGGGGGCATGGAGACCATACCTTCGTATTATGCGTCCCACAGCAGGATACGTCTTGCCCATCAATTGAGCAATTTGACGCTGGGGCATCCCCTGAATTTTCAATCCTTTGACTGTTTCGATGTCTGCAGCGCTCCAAGTTAACTTCCCCAGCGCGGCGGAATCTTGAGCACCGTCCCGGATTGCATATAGACGCGATCGCACAGATGTTTCGGGGCGTCCCAATATCAGACCGATTGCTGTGAGAGTCTTTCCCTCGTGCCGAAGCTGACGAGCTCGGTCAATGTCTTCTTGAACCCATGCTCGATGAGTGCGTCGCCATAAAACAGAGCATAGGCTGAGGGAGCGGCTCGGGCGTTGGCGTGCGAGTACACAAGGGTATGGCTTCCCCGTGTAGGAGCACACGAACGGGTTCACTCTGATTCGATTGATCAGCCGTAACAAGGACATGGCCTAAGCCTCTGGGAGTCAGCAGTCCTGTGATAGTTGTGGAAGTGAATTCCGGGTAAATTTTAGAACGTGACGCGAAATCCACGCGGTATAAATAGAACAAGCTTATGTCTTGAACGACGCGATCGCTTGCCGTAGACCTGGTGATAGAACTACGGACATGCATCACCTCATCGCTTCTTTCGCAAATACGCCATTTCCCACGAGATGGTCACTGTAGCCCTGAAACTCGCGAAATGAATGGTCGGAACGACATAGATGGACACGGAGACCAAGTCAAGAGCCATAGCCCAATGCAAAGCAGGAAAAGCACCCACGTTCATCTCCTCTGACAGTACTCTCGACCTGGAAGTGCTGATACATTGCATTAATTTGTCTGAGCGACTTCTTGTAGTTCTGAATAGGGCATCAAGCTTTAAGATTCGCAATGAAAATCGCTGACAATCAGCGCTTCCGCCCATATACACCCGGTGCAGGACAGGGAAGCTGCTCAGACAGCCTTGCGTCTTGGGAACGGCGTATGGAGTTCAAGTAGCTTGGCCCTACAAGCTCCTGCTGTTCGTCCAGGCAGGTGCTGTGAAATCTCACGAAAACTCTTTCCTTCCGCCCGTAGTCGCGTTAAAGTCGCAAGCATTTCGTCGGACCAAGCAATTGTCCCCAGCCTACCCTTGGCGAGACCAAGTGTAGCAGCACGATACCTCAGTGACCCGAGGGACCGAGAGGGAAACGAAGCCTGAACGGCATGCCACTTGGACCCGTTCTCCAGAAACCATGTCAGCTTCGCGTCTTCCTCTTTCGTAAAAGACTTCACAGTAGAACCGCCCTTATGCATGCGGCATCGTACACTGCCCAGACTCCTGCGCATCGCTGTCGCGATTTCGCGTACGCTTGCTTTCTGCCGGACGAGTTGGTCGAGCTGTTCTACTTCTTCCGACGTCCAAAGTTTTCGCTTTGTGACGGCGCGCTTGGGTTGTGGAGAGCTTGGGCGACCTGGTCGACTGACCCGAAGACCAGGACTGTACATTTTACGTTCAGTGCTACCGTAAGACTTTCCAAGCATCTCGGCGATCTGTTTGAAAGAAAGACCCTGCTTCCTAGCTTCAACAAGCTTCGACACCTCGCTCTCCGTCCAGTATGGCCGGGAGGCAAGAGAACCAGCCGATATCTTGTCCCCATCGGATTTGTCAGTATATCGCTTCGTCACTACGGCTATGGCACTGCGCCCTAGAGACAACGCTATGTCTTTCACGCTTTTTCCTTCGGCAGAGAGCTGACGAAGTTTTTCAACCTCTGCTGCGGACCAGAAATTGACTTTTCTTTTCAATGCTGATTGAGCGATGCTAGAAGCATTTTTCTGCTCTCTGCTGGGTAGCACTATTACTGGCAGCTTTCGAAGACCCCGGTTCCATCCACGCAGGCAGGAGCTATTCCCAAGGAGTTGTCGGAGAGGAAGCAGAGATGATGACATTGCTCAGGAGCGACATGGATGCCGAAAGTTCGCCCTTTAATTGCAGACAAGTGCTCTCAATCTTGGTTTGTGTCTAAGAGTGTGGTGCAAAGTGGAGCGGGACTGTTTCTATACTTCTGTCCCAACTCACTCTATGACGTGCCGTAGCTTCCACCTCTCACATCGGCTCCTATACAGCTCAGCTCTCCTGAGCCTCTACGACAACCGCATGACATTCACGCCTTTCACCATGGCCTCATCTTCATTCACGCACCACGCCCTCTGGCTCGCACCCGCAACCTCAATCTTCCTCGCCGGCTACTCCTTCGCAACCTCCCAAAACATCATCTCCAACATCGCAGACCTACCTCCCCAACAATCAACCCCAATCTTCAAACGCACCACGAAATCGGGCTTCTACACAGTGTTTCCTACAATACTCGTATCCTCCGCTGCATCAGCCATCTTATGGCATAGTTCCAAGTCAGAACAGATCAAGAGATTACATTTGATCGCGGCGCTCTCGACGCTCGCTGCGATACCTTATTCGGGGTTGGTGATGTGGGGCAGTGTCAAGAGGTTGTTGCAGATCAGTGAGGATCGTGAACTGCAGTTGAAGGTAGAACAAACTTTGGAGGCGAGACAATTGTTGAAGAAGTGGACTAGAATGAGTTATGTTAAGACGATGTTGTATGTGGTTGGCGCTGTGGCGGGAACACGGGCTGCCATGCTGTTGTAGAGAGGCCGTGGACCTCTTGATCGATCTCTTTCGGCAAAGTAGGAGAATCTGTAGGAGTAAGATGTGAGGGTATGGAAGGGATAGATGTATGTAATTTATAGGACATCGACAGAAACTTTGACCTAGCGTCGCCTTTGAGCTCGATCTTATTGATATTGTTTTTGGATCGTCATGGCCACTGATAAATAGTCTCGATACCAAGCTCATTGAGTCCTAGGTGCCCGGTCCAGCTCGCATTGCAGTGACCTTTCACTTCGACCTCTCACTCTGTGCTCCCATGTGCATACCTGAACCAGATTTTGAGCCAGTGTTCTTCTCGCGCCATTCAGCCAATTTCTCTCGCAATACGTGAGCCTGTTGGGAGTCAACCCACACCTCTATTTTCCACACTTGGTGTCGATCCTCTGTGAAATATAGAAACCAGACTGAGTGGTCATGGGTAGGTAGACGTCCTTCTGCGTGTACTTGCCCATGTACCTTCGCGACGACTACCCGAGCATTGATATCATTGACAATAGGCTGCACGATGTCGATCTAGGATAACGTATCAGGTCAGTATCATCTCTCGTTCTGGGAATTCAACATCCGCTTTTGAGTCTGTGCTTACTTCGCCTCGGAATGGTGCCAGATCATTCAAGACCAGGTCTTGCAAATACTTTCGGTACTGCTTGTTGTTCCTATCGGGCATTCCAGCGCTTCTCGGAAGTGTTACTTGGACGCAGTCTGAAGTTCGATGCTCGAAGATCTTGTCCATCTGCATGGCATCTTCAACATTGAAGCATCGATATGCCGTCAGAATACCCATTGCGATGCGTCGCTGCTTTTCTGCAAGCTCTTCGTTAGATTCGGACTGAGTCGATAATGCTTCGATATCGTCCGCGATGACCTCCTGTATGAGCTGCCTCGTCTCATCATCCAAAACCTCTCCTCCAGCCAGTTTGTGAAGGAGCGTTCGCGCGAGGTAGTTGATGGAAACAGTTGATAAGTCCATACTGGCTCATTCTGCGGTACACGAAGCTGACATGTCCGGCTCTCGAGACTCAATTAGTTGGCAAAGGCTTGATCGCGAAATCCTAAGATCGGTCGTGGGCACTCAGATTTGAGAACACCAGTATTCGAGCCTGGTAGAAGTGCAGCATCTGACGCTCGTTATTAATAGCGCACGATGGAGAACGTCGAGCCATTTCAAAGCTATATGCTTGAGCTTGAAGAAAGGCTAAACCAACCTGCTACCCTAATCAACCGGCATATGCAATATAATATGGCCAATTCCGAGGGTAGAGTTTTGAGCAGGCCGAATAGCCCATTCCCACGTGCTCGCTTTACAAGGCACATTGGACTTGCAATTGGACAATGTCAAAGTTTACCGGAATTCTCCAACGGCCCTATTCCGCGAAGACAGGGAGGACAGCTGCATATTGATTCGCTTCTTTGGCTCCGACATACGAAGTTCGGATTGCCACGTCGCTCTCACATGCGCGAATCTGACCAAGCAGAGGCGTCCGATTGTTGTGGACCCATCTGGGATGGAAGTGATGGCACTCGTGGAGGGAGGCGAGGCGAAGGAGATTTTCAGCGGAGCTCGGACGGCAGTTCCCAGTTGCCACAGTAACTCCCTCGCTCTTCCAAACCATACCAGCATCCCCTGTAATAACTCGTTGGCTGTCGGCGTTCATCGGTTAAACAGGGATCAACCCCTACAGTGTCCATATAGTTAGCATATAGAAGCCGCTCTGCAGGTAAATAAACAGGCCTTAATTAGACTTAGTTATATATACGTTAAGCCTCTTTAAGCGCTTAGCTCTTGTCGCCGCTATCGGTTAACTATACTAACTTAATTGCCTTTATATTTCTAAACTCTAAGTCGCTAAGAAGCATATAATTATAGCAATAGCGACCTTCTAGGCCTTCGTAGAAGATAGATATAACGACGACGCTAATAACTAGTAGCTAGATATAGGCGCTAGTTTAATAGACAACGATAAGATAAATACTAATTAGCTAACTAAAGGAAGAGAGCCTATCTTCGAGAAAGCTAGAGAGCTAATACTAAGCGGCGTAGACGACGAGGATTTAGTAGTTATAGAAGGAGATAACGAGGTCGAAGATATAGGGGTAGATAGTAGAGTAGGTAGATTGTATTATCTAGCCGACGGAGATATAAATAAGGGTCGTTATAAGCCGTTACGTAGCATCTCTTACTAGCGACAGGTTAACTTGCTAGCCTACTTATAAGGCGATCTCGAGGCTATTAATAACGTCTAATATAGCTTCTTCTCGCTATTCTAGACTAAAGAGGTTATAGACCGATTAGTCGACTATACTAATAAGTATATAAGAGACAAGCTAGGTTTTAAGAAGGACAATAAGATATATATCTCTAGTCGTTTATAGAAGCTAGTAGATAAGCTAATAATGCGGATCTTCGTAGGCTTAATTATATATATATCTATAATCTAAATAGACGATAAGAGCGACTACTAGCGCGAAGATAGATACTAGCCGAGATATAGTATCGCTAAATATATAAGCGAGTAGCGATTTAAATAGATTAAGGCTACTTTATAGTACTAGAGTAACGCGCTCTCGTTAAGCGGAAGAGGCCTACCTACCTAGACGTAGATACTGCCTCTTACTAACATTCTACATAGCAAATTCCGCGAGGTTGTCGTACCTAGTACTAACGTATCTATTAATAAGAGCATAGTCCGGTTTACTAGTAAATCTAGGCATGTTATTATAATACGAGGCAAGCTAATACCTATTAGATATTATATCCTATACCTATACGAGGGCGGGTACCTATATTCCTTCTTATTCTCGAGCCTACGGAAGGCATTTAAATAGGAGGAAGATAATCTAGACTTAGTAGCTTCTATAGTCTCTTAGTACCCGGTAGTAACTCTAGAGGTTCTTATAGACGCCGAGAAGAAGGAGCGGTAGAAGGAGAGTAATAAGAAGCGCTATAAGCGTAAGAGCCGTAGTCCTAGTAGTATTAGATATAGTTAGAATATAGGTCTATATTTAATAAGGGATGTAAGGAAGGAGTGTTATATAAGAGCGGTCCGCGCGGACCGCTTATCCGAAGCAACCGAAAGCCTAATCGTATCGCCTACCGTCTCGCTTAGCGTAAAGCTAAGCTCGCTTAGGTAAGCGGTCCTTCGACTAATTTTATAACTTCCCTTCCTATAATACTTCTACTATATCTATATAGACAACCTATTTAATAATATACTATTATTTGCAATCCTACGACACCTCGGCATTGCGGCGACTAGAACTATACGTTCTAGGTTACTTTCGTAGCCGTAGCGAGGCAAAACCTTCGAGAAGCTAGGTATATTAAAAAAGGATAGTATAAGGAAGAATTCAACCTACCTAGGCCTTAATCGCAAGATAATACGGTTTCCCTACGATATACTACTTTATAAGGCAATTTATAACGTAGTAGTAGTAATCTAGTAGGATAGAAACCTCGTATAGTTCCTTACGACGGGATGCCGGCCTTTCGAGCGAATACGACGGCTTCGGGTATGCCCTCGAGCTAGTAACAACGCCTATATCGATAAGTACGTACGAGTCTACTAGAAGATAGACGGTAAGGAAGAGAAGGACCTTCCGGAGGTTGCTACTTTATATAATAACTATATAGGTAGTATTAACATTTATAACTAGCTACGCTATTATTGCTTAACCTAATATAAATCGAGGAAGGGATAGTACCTATTATTCTACTTCCTACTAGACGTAGCGGTTATTAACTCCTTTATCCTTCTTCGAGGTAATAAGAAGTAGACTAAGGACTAATAGTTTACTTACTAACGCGACTTCTGTATAGCACTAGTATAGCAAATAGTTTAACTTAGTTAATAAGAGCTTAACTAGGCAGAGGTAGCGGAGGCCGCTACGAGGGCTCTTCGTACGCTAACTCTACTACCTCCTCGTACTAGTAGTCGCTTTGTCTTAGGTTATACCTATAATAGTAGAAGTAGAAGATCTCGGCGCTATTAGATTAGGAAAGGAGATAGTCTACCTATAGCCGAAGATATATATCGACTCGCTCGCGGTAGTAACGCTATCTACTAGCGATAGTCTATTCTACTAACATAACGTTACTATCTCTATAAGTACGTAAGGACCGCTTAGGGTCTTAAATACTAGCCTCTCGGACGCATACAAGAGTACTAGACTATAATAGCGTACTTATATTGTAGCCCTATAGCGCTTTATAACCTATACGACGTAATATAGTATAACAAGGCTAATCTATAGTCCTTCTTCGAGAGCTTAAGACTATAACCTAATAACCCTTCGAGCGCCGCTAGCGATTAATAATAGTCGCTATTACTTCTATATTAGACTTAGAGACTATACTTAAGGTATACTACTGCTTTACGATTGCAGCAATTGTCTTACGGAGGTAAGTAACCTAGCGCTATAGTGCCTTAAACTCCGCCCTCTTAACGACTATTACCTTACTTCGAGAGCCTTCTTCTTTAGCGGACTAAGTAGCTACCTACGACTCTATAACCTCCTTCTTTAGTAGAAGGTTTACGTCTACCCTTAAGTCCCTTACTACCTCTATAAGGAGGTTTACCTTTGTAGTAAGTAGACTAATATTAAACTACTTCTTAAGTAGACTTAGCGGCTCGATAAGTGCCTAAAGTGTCTCTTTACTAAGCTTATAGCGCCTTAGTCGATAGTATATACGAGATAGGCGAGACTTAGTTAGTAGCTAATTAGTTATTAGAAGGTCTTAATCTATAGTCTATATAGTCTATATACCTGTCTCGATAGCGTACTTAGCGCTTCTATTATATAGCTTCTTCTATACCTTCTTATAGACCTTTACTTACTAAGGTTTGCTGCAAAACCTTTACTAGCGACGACTCGTAAAGGTATCGGCTTCTTAACCTTGAGCTCCACTACGGCTAAATCCGAGACCCAATCGGACACGATCGCTGTTCGAGGGGCGATGCAGTTTTGTATGCGGCCACACTGAATTTAGCATCTACTATAGAACCCTCCAAGGGGATAGCAGGGGTGTGGGTTCTACGGACTTAACCCTGGAGTTCGTTTAGGGGATACACATACACATCGCGTGTAGTTGACACGGCTCTCAGACTTATAATAGACCGGAAACTGGAGATGTACGCCTGTTGGGCGATTGATAAGGACACAATCTAGTCTTCCCACCACCTTGGAACATCCCTTCGCCCCCAACCAACACTCCAAACGACAAGTCCCCGCATGCAGCAAGGGCTTCGAGCAAAGTAGGATCGGGAGACGAGTGGCTCCGAGGCATATCCAAGGGCATTAAGCTCTACCCTGTGTTCTCGTCGCGTCGAAGACAATGGCGGTGGAGCATCTACCTTGCGATCTGCTGGCCTACCAGCTGGATCAAATCGACCTTCTGCGGGCGATGTTTCCTGAGCAAGACGAACTCAGTACAGACGAGCAGAACCAGCAATTGATCTCGAGTTTGAGACAATGGTGTGAGGGCGTTGAGGCTGCGAAGCCGGCAAGGGTTCCGGAAGCTGTTTCGTTCACACTCGCCCTGCAAGTTTTGCGTGAGGTCGGGGAGGCGAGGTCTATCTCTATGTACATCCAAGTACCACTGACACGAGACAACACAGCTCCAGAAGCTCCACCGCTAAAAATTAGAGTCCGACAACCAGATTGGCTGACGAAGGCGGAGCTCGCCCAGGTCATAAATGGCATGCCACAGGAGGATGCCTTGTCTGCCATCGAGCATGTCAGAGAGCAGGCGAGCGACTATCTCACATTACGCCAGGAGTCGAGCATTTCCATAACGAAGGCATCTTCGCAGCCGATCGTGCGAGTCTGGTTCTACTTCCCATCCATTGGCACACGCGAGAAAAGAGATGATATAGTGAAGTACGGGCCCAGCTATGGACTTTCTGGCTTTCTGCTTGCAGGAAAGCCGGGAATTCTCTGCCTCGAAGGCGGTGCACAAGACATTGATGACTACATGAAGTTTATCAAGACGGAGTCATGGGGCGACATTCCCAGTCAGCACAAAAAGGTCTCGGAGCGACACCGTGAGACTCAAGATGTTGTGAGAGCTTTCGAAGGAATGCAAGAAATCACAGATCAGCTGGAGAAGAGAGGAGAAAGATCGAATCGCGGAGACATGAAAGCCCTCGAATCGTGGCTCGTCGAACGAGGCCTGAGAATGGCATTTGAAAGAGTATTGATGTGATGGACCACGAATGTTACATTCAAAACTGGGTATCAGAAGCTGCCATGCATGGGAAAACCAAACTTTCGGCGACCAGGAGCAAAGGTCCGTGGTCGCGCTGGAAAGATAATCATTCTGAATCGCTCTCGAGAGATCCTTCGCTCTTCTTGTCGCTGTCATCACTATCAGTCAGGGCTCTGTCGCTCCACTCGTCCATCAGAGAATCGGCCCTCTTGTCCGTTGTGGTAAATGCAGGCGAACCGGCTCTCTTCTCGGTTATGGTCAGAACAACCGAATTGTTCTTTCTCTCTGCCACAACCTGAAGGCCACTGAGCGATGGATGTGTCTCGATCAGGGCGCGAAAACCACCTTTCACACTAGCAGCCTCAAAGCCTTTGGCTCTCAATATGCTCGTTGCAACCCGGGATGTGTCGCCGTCATAGCAAAGACAAAGCAGCTTTCGACCTGCAAATTGGGACTGCAAGAACGATTGGCTGAATAGAGATTCAAGCTCTGTCCACTGCCTGGATAAAGTCTCCGGTGCGTAAAAAGGGCTTGGGCTTGAGCTGTCGAGAGTGTCCAACGGGACATGAAGCGAGGAGGGGAAATGAAATTCTCGGAAATCTGCTAGCCGGCGAAGATCAAGAACAAGTTCGTCTCGTAATGGCAGAGCGGTAGACGGCGAAAGCTCCCATGCTTCATCGTACCGGTACTTGTCGACCTTGGTGAGGTACTCGTTGGTGATCGGCGGGAATGCTTCCTGTCCAAGCTTATCGAAGTATTCTCCGAGGTATTGGTAAGGCAGGTCACAGCAGAGGAACACCGCATGGACTAGACCATCGTCGCTCCGAAGTCGTGTGAGTGTGCTCTCTTGCTTGCGCTTCTCTAGAAGATTGAAGAGACCTTGCAAGTTGAAGCCAGAGGAAGGCCCGCACACCAGTCCGTTTCGGCAGAGCTGCAGGGATAATGAGAAAGAGTCGAAGGAGCCCACATGCTCTACATGGTCAACTGCTTGCTTCCAAGGGAATTCGACGGGCGCCAATAGAGCATATGATCTCGGACCAGGCACACGATCACCGGCTGCTGTGCATACACCAAGACGGAAGACGCTTGGTTTACTCCGTTTGAAGAATGTGCCTAATCCCGTCATTGTCCCAGACGTACCCATTCCAGCACAGATGATACTGATGTGCGGCAACTGTTGTAGGATTTGTGGTCCAGTCCACTTCACGTGCGACTGCCAGTTGGCATCGTTCTCGTACTGATTCGGGTTGATTGTCGACTCCGACCGCTCGGCTTGCAATCGCGCATTTTGAATGCCGCCACGTTCGTCCCGAGGGTCTGGCTGAGAGGGCCCGCCGAACAGGGTCAATTTCAATCCGAAGAATTGCATGAGACGTAGCTTTGCTTCGGTGGTCTTGTTGCTGAGGTATGCGTGGCTGTCTGTGATGCCATGGAATACCCTGGCAACCATGGACATTGAGATTACGGTGCTACCACTGCTGTACTCGACAATCGTCTTGGTCTTGTCTGGGTGCACCTCCTTCTGGAGCAAGTTCATTGCCGGCATTGACTTGACGTTGTTCGCAGGATGACACGACATCATCTTGGCGTAAATTCGGACGCCATGGTCGTAGTATGGATTGAGGTGTGGAGGAAGCTCGACCAGTGGCAGCGGTGGCGCTGATTCAGGATTGAAGTATTTCTTCAACGAGTCGGTGCCTGTATACACATTGAGGGGATTGATGCTTGCCATGACGATTGGTAAGTGTGCGCAAAGTGTGGTGGAGCACAGGAGTGAGTGCTGCAGAAGAAATGGATGGTAAGTCGGGCGAGTCATTTATAGACAGCATTCTGATGAACTGCGTGGGCCCAGTCAGTCTGCAGAGGAGAGAGACGAGACATGTCGTGGCATGGCATGGCCTGGCATGGCATGGCATGGCCTCCAGGCTGAGAAGGCCCACGCTTATCGACAGCGGTGGATGCTGCAGTGGTCGCCACGACGGTGCCTCCCCGGCTCGCAGATGCAAGGGTTCACGACAATTCACTGCCTCGCTTCGTCTCAAGGCTGTGTGTATCGTCAAGGTCAGATTTTAGGTCGGGTCAACATGGTAAGACCGTTGCCACCGGGATCTTCTTACATTTAGCCATGTCCGGCCGCACGTGAGACGCACGAAAGCTTTCACGCTGCATGCGCCTGCATATTTGATGTGTTTGGCGTAATAATAAGTGAGTGGCTTCGACGTCTCCTGTGCAAACAATGCGAGAAGTCGTTTCCTTTGCGCAAGTTGACCGGCGGCTGGGCCCGGGACGGTGATGAGCAAGTTTGAGCACGAACGCGCAACACTTTCGGGCTGCACCTCGGAGAAGGCAAACATCGCCAGCCAGGCGTGTAATTTCAAACCCCCGATGGGGGCACTTGGCCGTGATGACGGAGGAGGCGTGGGCGCTGGACCCAGAGCACATCAATGTCGTTTTCGACACATTGCCGAAATTGGAGCACAGAACATCGGCGGCAGCGCTCTGCGATCATGATCTTCCGGATGATCTTACGTGCCACGCTTGGATATCCACTTTGCAGAAACTCGAAGTCCCATCCTGGTGATGTCCTTCTAAAAACCATCATTGACGCCGCTACACGAGACATCGGCAAATCGCAACCTCGTCTGTACTCTGGAAGCTTCCACGTCACAATACAACTCGCTGCTTCGCACGACCATGGACAAGGAAGCACGGGCTGAAGAAGGCTTACCGTCGAAAGACAGCGCAGCCGAACTGTCAACATCTGACCTGCACCACCAGGACGAAAAGCCAAACAATCATGATTTCAACGAGCAGACGTACTACGTGCCAAAATCAACCATCATCACCGTATGTGTAGATTACTTCCAATTCGTCATCGTGGAATTGACCCTGGAGCAGATTTTCCTCGCATGCTCAACGGTCGACTTTCTTGCTTTGATGGACCAGACGACACTCGCCGCCAGTTTGACAATCGTTAGCAACGCACTGCACGCGGGCGATGAGCAAGCATGGATCGCCGGTGCCTATTTCGTGTGAGTAGCGCACGAAGCCACGAAACGAGAGAAAGCCACGTGCAGGGCTGACATGTTTTGCCACAGCACCTCCACATGCTTCCAACTCCTGTACGGCCGGCTTTCAGACATCTGGTCACGCAAGCTCATCCTGCTCATCGGTCTTGCCATCTTCTTCATAGCTTCCCTGGGTGCTTCGCTCGCAAACACCTCGATTCAGCTGATCGTCTTTCGCGCTTTAACCGGTATTGCCGGAGGTGGCATTATGACTGTGGCGCAGATGATTGTAAGTGATGTCGTGCCTTTGCGCGAACGAGGGAAATACCAGGGCATTCTTGGCAGCGTCGTTGCCTTGGCCCATGGCATCGGTCCAATCGTCGGCGGCGCTTTGGCATCTTCGTCTACAAATGGCTGGAGGTGGATCTTTCGACTGAATCTGCCTCTGGCTGTGTTAGCGACTGCTTGTGCTGTGTTCTTGATGCCGCTGAAGAAAGTCGAGGGAGATTGGATGCTGAAGCTCAAGGCAATCGACTTCTTCGGCGCTCTACTCGCGCTTGCCGGAGCCACACTCATTGTCCTTGCTTTGACTTGGGGCGGTGCAGCATATCCTTGGAATTCTGCTCACGTCGTCGCAACGCTTGTCGTTGGGTTGTGCGCGTCTGTTGGCTTCGTGGTCTGGCAATGGAAGGGACCAAAATACCCTCTTGTGCCTCTTCACATCTTCAAAGCCAAGATTGTCAACGGAGCTTGTCTTACCATGGCGATCAATGGCTGGAACTTTCTGGTTCAGATGTACTACATCCCATCATTCTACCACATCGTCTACAATTACTCTGCAGTACGCTCTGCTGCACTCCTTCTGCCGATCACACTCCTGCAAACAGCCGCGAGCACCATCTCTGGCCTTGTCGTACACTGGACCGGGCGGTATCGTGAATCAATACTCTTTGGGTGGGCTTGCTGGGCTCTCGGGCTTGGTCTTTACTCAACATTGGATGTCAACGATGGTCTAGGAAAACAGACCGGATATGCCATCCTGACTGGCGTCGGATGCGGCAACACCTTGCAACCAGCTTTGATTGCCGTGCAAGCCGGAGTCGACCGCAAAGACATGGCCGTCGTCACCTCTTTCCGAAACTTCACTCGCAACTTCGCTGGAAGCATCGGCTTAGCTGTCGCCGGCACCATTCTCAACAACCTCGTTGGTGCAGCCGTTCGGTCTCTGGATCTCGACACAGAAGACACAGCAGCGCTCCTGAAATCTCCCCAAGCATACCTTGCCGATCGCTCGGTGGCGGAAGCTGATCAGATACGTCAGACCATCATTCCAGCGTACAGGGACGGCTTTAGAATCATCTTCCTCATTGGAGCATCTTTGGCGGCCTTCGCATTTTGCTTGTGCTTTTTTCTCATGCCGCAGGTGCCTCTTGATAGAGACGATGATGAAAAGTTGAAGGAGGAAGGTAAGAGGTTGAAAGAAGCTCAGAATAAGCTGTGAGTGGGGCGAGGATACGAAGGCGAAGTGCAAGGGTATCAACAAGCAAGGCTGTGGTCACGTGCAATGCGTCAGCGGCAAGATACACGCCGCCAAAGGCTGAAGTGAACACATGCAGTGTCTCGATCAATGCCAAAAGGCTTTCACCCAGGTTCATTGAAATTACGGGCGGTATAGACACGTCGCAGTATTTTGGCCTGGGCCAAATAAGCCTTCCCGTCATTCGCATTTCACACCAGACAAAAAGCTTCGCTATGCGACTTCTCCTCGTGCCTCGGACTGTTTGCGGCATCTCATCTCGCCGCGGACCTTTTCCTATCAGAGGTCAACACCACCATCCCAAAGATGGCAAGGTATCGTTGGTACGCCCGAGTGTGCAGGTTCTCATGACGGGCTACATGCCACGCTCAACTTCTCTTCCCACACCACACGACTGCGCTGGTGCCAGGTCATAATGTGGCGACGCACCATACGTCTCAGGTTTGTGCCCAGCATTCAGGACCGTTTGAACAAAATCATGACCAATGTCGAACTTGATCCCATCAGGATTCACAAAGTCTTCGTCGGCGTCTACACCTTCCGTCAGCATATCCGCACACGAGCTTAGACGAGACAAATGGGCCGCACTTACACCAACTTTTATCAGCCTCAGGATGTGGTCCGACCAGTCCAACCCACCCATCACCGAACTGATTCAACGTCGCAGCCGGATCACCATTACTCGAATACCTCCCCAGAACCTTGGCGTCAGAGTTCTTACCCAAGACCATCACAGCTCCATCTTGGAAATACAGCCAGCGCTTCATCTCGACCTTCCCAGAAGCGAACGTCCAATCGACTTGAATAATCGTATCATTTGTGTTCGTGACCTGGGAACCTTTCCTTTCGGTTTCAGTATTCACATCATCCCCCTTGTTCAGAAGATCGAACCCAGGCGTGTGCCCAGCGAGATACGCCCCGAGACAAAATCCAAGATATCGCCCTCCGTTCTCCACAAAGTGGCGGATTTCCGTGTAGTATTGTTTCATGTCTGTTTTCCAAGTCTCGTCGACATCATCTGCAATTCTCAAACATCAATCAGACGTCTACTTCATGGATGACTTTGCCGCGTGCTTTAATAACTTACCTCCACCGCCCGGCTGAACGTAAACATCCACGCCTTCCAAAGCCTCCGCGTTCAATTTCACCTCCTCATCAGGTCCGACATATGTAACATCGATCTTCATCCCCGGCGTCGACTTCAAAAGCTGGGCCACCGCTTCCGGGCATCCGTCGCAAGCCGCTGGTCCGCGATAGACGAGTGCTTTGAAGGTATGCCCGTGCACGCTTTCGGCGGCAATAATTGCAGTCCTGACTGCCGAAGACAAGATCTTTTGGAACAACATCATAGAAACTCGTAGAAAATAATAATGACGCAAGCAGCAGAAGGTTCATGGGAGGTTAAAATCATTCTTGCATCCTTTGGGTTTTATGTATAGTACACCGCGATTTAGCGAGATGGCGGACGGCGGTAATCCCTGAAAACGGGATCTAACTGGTCAAAGCTAGCGTACTGCCCAAAGGAATTATCCGTACCTTTAAAAAGTTCACGTCTAACGCTTTCAAGCTAGCTGCCGTTTACGGGGATTACCCCCGTCCGCCATCTCGCTTAATCGCAGTGTAGTAGGCATGGAAGGGCGTATGTTGTTGTGGCTATGTCGTATAGGCAAATGATTATGCGTCTGATGACCGACTCTGACGCACCACTTTTGATGAGAAGCCATGTGTCAAATATTTGCTGACTCCTCTCATCATCGCACAGGCTCTCCCCTGGTGGACGCGCGTTTCATTGCAATGCTGGAGAGTTTTCAACCAAAGTATATTTTGTTGTTGCCGGTGTGGCGCAGGTAGAGAGTTTCGGGGATTCAAATGGCTGTGCTATAGAAATATTGCGAAAGCTCTATAGAACTATCGTCTACCTTTTTACTTTCTTATGCGGGCTTTTACTATACATAGTATCCTTAGGGCAGCTTGCTTTATTCCATTTGTAGAAAACTTGGCGTTTATCCCTCGATACGCAAAAATGTCCGTACACTAGCATATGCAACCGGTAATTGGATTACCTCGGCAGCTTATACATATAGCCCCCCGTAAGCACTCCCGCATACAGCCACAACCCATCCTCACCACAGCTTTCATGTACCGTAGAAGCCTGACTGTAAAACACATAAAGTACCGTACAGGCAGGTGCTGCCTGAGGGTTGCCGAGCGAAGCGAGACCTGAGTGGAAGAACTGTCAGAATTTGTTGCTCAGCAGCTTGTTATCGTGTCGCATTGTCGCAATATCGCTGTCGCTATTGCCACATCTCCGAGTCGTTGTTGCAGTGCCAAAGCGAAGCTATAAGGCGATAAGGCCACAGTCACGTGGGGGGGGGGGGACATTTTAATTTCTTCCAATCAGAAGCCGAGCCTGGATTTGTATAAGCGCATCTTCAAACTGAACCCCCGGCGAACACTCTGCACGTAATATCCAAATTCCTGCCTGAGTACACAAATTCTGACTGTTCTTCCACTCAGCTCGTAAACAGACAACACCTTCGCATCCTCGTCGCAAGCTCCTCGAATGCTTCGGCTTATGCCTGTTTACTTCGCTTCGCTCGGATAACATAAAGCCATTCGCAAGACAAGGACGAAGCTTTTCCATGCTCACTCAGTCCAGAGAGTCAAGTCCGCTTCAAAATTCGGCGTGACGGAGATCAGCAATCAGCAGCGAGTCGCATTTCCACGGAGCAGCAATATTCCAAAAGCACGAATGAAAGCAGTCCCTCGAAATCCTTCCTCCTCGTTCTCTTTGAAGAAATCCCTCTACAACTTCCCACGATTCAAAAATTTCGTCGGTAAATCAACATATTTCGCCCTCAAATACTCCGCCACATTCTTCCCCAAAAAGTCACAAGACGACGAGCAACTGACCCCTCGATCGAGATGATCGTGAAGCAGAAAATGTACGCCATAGAGATTTGGGAGCTCGAAGCGATCCTGCAAACAGCAACTGTCAGCTTGATAAAACAAATGTACGGAGGAGGACTCACGATTTTCTTGCCCTTGTATTCATCGGCCAGAAGTCTCTTGATCGTCTCGATAGACAGCAAAGACCTCAACCATTCCCATTCATCTCGATGTCGTACCCAGAAGCCGACGTTGGCGTTTGAGCCCTTGTCGCCGCTTCTGGCGTGGACGATCCAGCCCAGAGGTCCTCTTGTCGTTGATCCGAAGTCTGTAGACTTTACGTTGCGTGCGGCGGCCTCGCTGGGTTGCTGGGCTGGATACGTCTTGGTGTGCGCAGGGGGCGGGATATCGATGGTCTTGCCATCCCATAGATGCACCTTGTGATCAACATCTGCCTGCGGCAGCAGTGTGACATAGTACTCGTGGATCGGTTTGGGAAAGCCCTGTCGCAAATCGAGATGGAAAGTTGCACCGGGATAGCCTTCCATGATTGGGTCAATGGCAGGCCTCAAGAACTTGGCCGGCATGATATCCTGCTCATTTGGAGCTTGAACAAAGACCCGGAAATCGACAGTGGCGGCATTTTGGTTGCTTGGGTCTTCAGCAGCGCTGCCATTGACCGTGAATTCGAGCTTGCTGAATTTGTCAGAGTATGGCCTCAGCTCATGTCGTATCTGCGCCTCTAGCATTCGGGCTTTTTCTGCAATGTCAAGGCCGCATATGAACCAGTGCACCTCCGCTTGATATCCGCCTTTTGCGGTGATGCCGACTTTTGTGGTAGGCGGAGGCAGATCACCCTTGACGCCTCGCAAAGCTACACGATCTGTTCCGATCTGCTCGAACCAGAGCTCGTCCAGTACCGCGGTGACATCTGAGTTGAAGTACCATGGGCCCTGGATCTCATAAAGGAGTTGCGAGGAGCACGTCTGTGAACTGACTTCGCCTCCAGAACCTTTGGCTTTGGTGATGATGACCTGTCCCGATCTTGATATTTCTGCAATTGGATAACCAATGTCGTGCCAGCCTTTGCTCTCCAGACTTTTGAAGCCGGTGAAGTTACCACCTTTCGAGACGTCAGCGTCTCTATTGGAACGAACTTGCCCACTCTATAGACTTACCACAAACGTAGTTGCTACACTCAATCATGTGGCCAGCAACGAATGCATTTGCCAGCTCATGCAGCTGATCTCTGCTCCACCCGTGCCACCAGTATGCGGCGCCGATAACAGGGCTCGCATCTGCCACTCTACCGCAGACCACAATATCAGCCCCGTTTGCAAAGGCAGCCGCGATGCCTATTCCGCCTAAATAACACTGCGCGTAGAGAGGTTCAAATTTCCAGTCTGCAAGCAGCTCTCCCGTGCAGATGTTTTCAAACCTTGTGCCTTGCTTGCGCGCCTTCTGTACTGCCTCGAAGACTTCGTCTCCACTCACCCATGCGACCTTCAGATTCAAACTTTTCGACTTTACCATTTTGGTTACGATGTTGTGTAGAGCTTTGGTGTCGGATGCTCCAGCATTGACAGCAAGCTTGATCTTGTACTTCGCAATGTTGACGAGTGCAGGCTCCAGAGCTTCCAGAAAAGTTGGCTCGTATGCTTCTCCAGTGCCCAAGTCTAGAGTGTTGGTAGGGCGATGAGGCTCTTTTGCTAGCTGCGCTTGACGATCTGTCTTCATGACGCCACGAATGGCTACAATAACCACTTGTTAGAAGTTGGTTGAAATGGCAAGCATCGGGGAGACAGACTCATGTTGGCTTCGCTCATCCAGTCTCCAATGATCACATCTATAGGATCGGCGGGATGGTTTGCAGCTAGTTGGGCCATTGCATGTCGGCGGTCACTTGCAGAGCCAGATGCCCCTATAAAAGTCAGTCATCTCCGAGCTGCTGTATTGATAGCGATTGTAATACCTGCAATGCGAACCGGCCTAGTTGGATCTGCAGCCATGATGGAGTATTCTAGAGGACTGCCCAAGCACGGAGCTTCTCTATCCATAAGCACCCACCTATACAGTGCTGCTCGGAACAAAGTTTGATGCTTGATCAGGACATTTTGATTGCAGCCAAAGAACTTCAGACCCTCGGCACTAGCCATGCAGGCTTGAAAGCGAGATGAGGAGTGCGTGTGGAGATAACCGAGGAGTGCTGAAGGGAGCACGTGACGTGATTAATCATTGCAAAAGAGCAAATGGTGCCCTGGAGAGGCTGCCCACAGTGCCCAGTATGCTGTGCCAGACATGTTCTTAGCAGCAGGCAGTCGCAACTTGTGGTGGAAAGCGGACTAAAGCCGCCAGTACTCAAGTAGAGAAGCCGACGACCACGGCAATTTATTGTATCCGCAATGTCGAAAGGGCTTGGTAGAGCGCTACGAGGGCCAGAGCGAGCAGAGCTCCAACCAGCATCGAGTCCCAATGTCCGAATGCCTGCTTTGCCCTCCACAACAGTTTCTGCACAAGTATGTTCTCGCCTTTGGTCTTCATTGCTTTTCTCAAGCCCGGTAGTCCATCTAGACTTCTCGCGTTGTGCTTCACCCGGTATTGGCCCATCTCAACAGGATACGGAATGCTCCTGATCGCGAAGTTCTCAAGCGTCTTGCGCTCCTGAAACGAGCCACGTGTGCCTTTCTCGGGATCGTGGATGGATGTTAGGAGGGGTACGGCAAAGCCGCAAGATGTCTGCACTGTGCTTACAGATCAGCCGATGAGCCAAGGCAATGGAAGACGAAGCATTGCGACCGACCTTTCCAGACATGAAGCAAAATGATTGCTCTCATAGAGGGATACTCCTTCTTTCCCATTTGGTCCGTCCACATCGGATAGTCCGCATGATCGGTCTCGACCACCCTGCCAGTGCAGAACCATCTCATGATACGTGGCGCCTTCTCGAAGCTGCAGAACATGATCGTTGCTCGTCCGTTCTCGTAGATATGGCTGACTGTCTCAATGCCGGAGCCTGTCGCGTCCATGTATCCCACGAGATTGCCATGGAAAATGGTCAACGTCGCAGCCGGCTGGCCTTTTGGCGACAGATTGACGTGCCTGCCTGTTGACGGTGCAGATGCAATGAAGAATACGGACTGGCTTAATGCCCATTCTTGGTGGTCCTCGCAAATGGAGTCGTAGAATTTGACCATTTCTTAGTGTGTGAATAAGTTCCGAGACCTACCTGTGCTGGAGACCTTCACAGAGAGATTATATTATTGGTGGAGGGATACGTTGCCATCGCTCGGGCGCGCATGCTTGGCCGTGCCTTGGCTCCTATACCTCTTGCACTCACAGTCGGGCTGGAGGAGAAAGGGTTCCTCGCCACTTCCCCGAGCCCCAGCTACCCGCCCGAGCCCCAGTAATACAGTGGATTATGGAATCCGCTGTTCCTAACAAAATCGCGTAGGGAAGCGATTTCCGGATCCCCGCAACCACTACCGACCGGGCAACCACTTCTATACTGCTGCTAGCAATAAAGCCAAAGTTTGTTAGCAAACCAGTAGTATAGCAAAATTCAAGGTATTGTTAGTTGCTATCTACTCAGGTCTAAATAGATTACGACCTGCAGCCTTATAGCCACGTAATGCTATATATGCTAGCTTATATTGGTCCCTTATTTGCTAACTAGCCTACTACTGTATATAATACTACTGCTAAGTGAACTGATAGTGCTGTTGTTACAGCACCTAGTAGTGAAGTGGCCGTCCTGTTAGCTATATAAGCGACTATTATTGTTGTTGTTGCTACTAGTACTAGTAGTGTAGGCGCCACTTCCTAGCCTCCTAGGTGACGCGCTCCGCGCTACCAACCAAGAATGGATATAATATATAATAGGTGGAAACGCCACGTAATCTCATTCAGGCCGATTCTATATTGGTATATCTACTGGGGCTCGGGCGGGTAGCTGGGGCTCGGGGAAGTGGCGAGGGAAAGGGTTGGGGGAGAGAAGGATCGGAGCTGCATCAAAGCTTGCCTGAACTTAGTATAGACCATCTGATAAGCATTTATCTGATCTTGCTTTGAGGTCCGCCACCGGAAGATTAATACCGCTCCATGGACCGATGAATGTTCAACTTCCTCCTCTTTCACAACAACATTATTTTGGACCGCCACAGGCACATGGCAGAGCGTAAATCCATTGCTCCATCGGGCCTGGTACAGCTGCGCTTGAGAGAGCCATACGGATGATACACTCAGCGCAAGGTCCAGCACCACTGCCCACGGCCATCATTCCACGATCAGTTTCGTACATCTTCGCTCACGAAATCTGCTCGCATGTCCGTGACATCGATTGCCAATCTGGAAAGACTTTCAAAGCAAAGACCTCGGTATTCATCTGAGAGCCCAAGAATGTCAATTCGATGCCGATTGACCTTTTGAGACATCGAGGCAATGCTACGATGATTTGAGACATCACCAAACCGAGGAATAATTTGCAGTGTAGAAAATGTCTGGTCCATGGATACCTCCTTCCGAATCCTGATGATGCTGACAGGAAATGGCTACTCGACCCATCTGATCGTTGAATTCCAGGAACTCGGCGGCAAGATGGCTACCGCAGCTCGAGGAGGGAGAGCAGAAAGACCATGTGCTTTGCAGCATCGGGACATGACCAATAACGGTGACGGCAGAATCGCTGTGACGCTGTGTGAAAGATGCTGACATGGCAATATCGTAGGTAGAGCAGACGGCTGCCCGCATGCCATTCATGACCTGTGGCTGGCGAGGATTATGATACTCGTGCTTGGTGGCCACGCTCGCTGTCGCAAGGAGACCAGGATGTGGTGAGGATCCAGCGACTGGCCAAATGAATGGGCAAGACCTCTCCTCAGTCAGCTTGTACTACTTGAAACGCCCGCGGGCAGCTCGGCTGCATCCGACAGGTGAGTGAAGTCGACCGCCCGCCCGCGTTGCAATTGCTCAACCTGCTGCAAGTCAGTCCGTCCTCTCTACATCTGAACCACCTCTCCCGCCAGCGCTAGCACTTCGGTCAACACCAATTCTGTCTTCATCGCATTGTTGAAGCTGCGGCCGTCATTGTGAGCACGGTCCTGGCGAAACCTCACCTTCTTCCCAGCCACCTTGTCCTATTGTTGGGGGCACTGACAGCAGCAAAAACAATGGCGAGCGGCTTCTCCATTGTCGCGCAATGGTCAGAAGAATGTCTACCTCGGGTATAAAAGCAATCTGCTTCGACGACCTTGACTCAACACATCGTCGACAGCGACATCGAAGTTCCAGCGAAAATCCACCTCTGCACGGGAAAGCCCGAGACTTGCAGCGCACATTGACGAGACTCGAAGCTTCAAGACCAAAACAACACAAAGCCTCCCTCCAGCCTCACTACTTACCTCGACTCAGACTTAAATCCCAGACACGACGAGCGAGCACGCAAGACAAAAGCTGCCTACCCTTGAGCCAGATCCAGCATCAGCCATGACTAGCGCCTCATCCAGCCGCCTCCGTCCAGACTATTTCTTGCCAGACCACACTGCTGCCAGCATGCAGCCTGAAAATAGCCACCAAGACCCAGCCGCGGGCTTGGGCACCAACACAAACATCGCGCCATCAATGGGCTACTCCTACATAGGCAACCCTACCTCACCATTCACTGCTACTCGCAACAGCTACGGCTATACTACCATTGACGCTCAGCCTGGCGCACCAGCTCAGAACCAAACCGGTTCCATGGGCACCGGCACCACACGTCACTACATGCCATCAGTCAGCGGTGGCATGAACCTCTATCAACCTCTCCCACTCAATAGCACCGTCTATACTCACCAAAAAGATGACGACAGCTACCAGCAGCATCCGGCCAGCCAGCTCGATGACATGCATGTGCCGTCCTATGCAAGCTACACCGGTGTCAACGGCACACCACCATACGGTACTCCCCCCTCAGACCTCAACACACACTTCGGCGACCCAGAAGAGGGCAACTTCATTCCCTTCGACTACCATCAGCTGCCCCGCGACTTCACCCGCTCTTCGCCGTCATCACTTCACATCCACGGTTTCGACTCCAGTACTTCATATGCGCCAGGCTCATCCGAGACGGAGCATGGTGAGCCTGTTGCCATTGACACCCATCAGCCATTGCCTTCCTCTGCGAACAAGCGTAAGATTGCGCAGCCACGTGCTCGACGTCCAGTGCAGAAGAACTTCACGCCACCCTCATCTTCGGCCTCGCGGACACCACCTCTAGAGCATGTCCATGAGATCTCACCTCCTCGCGGCTCATCTAGACTCATCTACAACGGCTTTGCAGATGCTGAGGCCAAAGCCTACAACCGCAGCCGCTTGAACATTGGTGGCGACGACTGGCACCACATCAAGAACAACCCAGCCGAGCATGTTGAGAAGCTCGTAGCTGCATTCGACCTTCCTTACGGCGATGTGCCAGAGTACCACCAACTGTCCGACGCTGACCAAGAACAGTGGATCTCATACCAAGAAGCGCACATGGAGAAGATGAACAAGTTCTCACCTGAGCAGATCGAAGCTTCCTGCTGGGTCCTTCTCAAGAACATCATCGAAGCGCACGAGATCGGCGTCAAGCGTCTCCGCTACCACCGTAGCGACTACATCGAGAAGTGCTCCACTCACGTCGAAAGGATTGCCGAGGCCATCGCTCTCTACGCCGTCATCCGTTTCGATGTCGTCCGCCTGCAGCGATTCGATGAGCTTGTGTCGACCACCAGCAGCGCTATTCAGCGCAAGATCTCTAACTTCAAGGGCAATTGGGGCAAAACCAAGAGAGAGCTCGAGAACGATGAGCGCGCTAAGGAGGTCGGCTTCGAGTACAAGAAGGTGCTTGGAGAGAAGAAGCGCAAGGCTGATGATGAGGTCGCGCCACCAAAGGCCAAGCGCCGCAGCACGAAGAACGTCTCCGACCTCTACCAGCGCATTGAGGCGACCTTGGAGGGCGGCCAGGTCAAGGGAGAGAATGCATAGAAGACCATTTTGCGGCGTTTTTAGTGTTTGTTTCCGAGTTTGGTTTTTGGGCTGGGCATTTGATGAAAGGACGACTGGGGCATTAAGATACCATCAATCTCGCGAGCGGCTTACCGCAGAAGTGAGGGGCAGGCATTCTGAGTGATTTGGGCGTTTGGGTTTGTAGCGTTTTGAGAAACAATTGTACTCATATTGCGCGATTTCATCCCTCAACTCCGCGACGAGGCACAATCTCTGCTCATTGTATCTTATCCAAGAGCCGCTATGGTGGACATCAGCTCGGAAATTGCTTGTGTGAATATCAAGGTGGACAAATGCTGCTCACCTGAATGGCTGGAAAGTTGCGAGCGAGCAGCTCAATTGTCAGGCAAGTCTTCAGGCCTCTCGATCTTTGTCCGATTCTGCTGATGTGCAAGCAGAGAAAGAGCGAGTGGAGAGGTTCTTGCGAGCGAGCCAGTCAAGCATGCCCAGTAGCTTCACATTACGCAGAGACGGCTCCATGGCAAGATAAGTACTAAGGTCCTCGGGTTACAACAGGACCATGCCAATATTTCAGCGAGCGCAGAGCTAGATTGAGACGACGGCACGAGGGCGTGCCAATTTCTTTTGATGCCGGCGGACTGTTACGCAAGGAATAGGGAGGTTAACAATTGCTAGCTTTGCTCTAACGCAACGCTCGCCACCAGGAGAGCCCAAGGGCAGCACTGAGTCTTTCACGTCAGATTTTGGCGATGCTTGCTCGTAAGGATTTCAGGGAGCGAGAGATAGTTCTAAGATGCTGCTCAGGTGAGTGACCGCGGGCTTTACATGTAATGGTGATGTACCTGTCACGAAATAGCTTTACGTTGGTCACCTCTCGATTCATCCTACAGCGGTTCGGGGGGAGTTTTCTCGAGGAAAAAAAAACGATGCTAGAAAATGCAGCTTTCAGAGGATTTCTTGACTTTGCTAAGTACGAGATGCTCTCAAGAAGCATGCAGTCAGTGATTACCATTGATCTTCGATTGGTCGATGAAGGGAGTCCGCGAGACTCTCTTTGAGCAATCCGCTGAATGGCCTGGGTGGGACTTACCAGGTTACTTCTGGATGAGGGTGAGAGGTTTGATTGTCTTGAGTCGTGATAACGGGCACGTAGGTGGGGGTGGCCATGGCTCAGAGTTGGTGTTGCACAGCTCAAAGCTGCTGGTGGCGTCTGATATCCGGGCCTGACTCTCTGATAATCAGTGCTATTAGACGTTTGTGAACAGAGTGGTAAATGAGTTGATTCTCCGTGAGGTCGCGACTCTAACCTGCGGCGGTGGAGGATTTGATATGAGCAGATGATATGCACTGTAATTCGGCAGACCTGTAAGAATGGCAGCACAGATGTTGTAAGAAGGTGTAACTTAAATTACTCTCATTGGCAGCAACGACTTCTGCGCTGTCTATAGCAGCCAGATGATTACTGATTGATTGATGTAAGCTCTTCTCTCGCCCCGTGATTGGGCGGTGAGCTTGAAGCAACATGAGTATACGCTAATGATACACAGTAAGCAAAGCACGAAGCAGAGAAGCCACTATTCATCTTTGATATCGTCCTCGTACTCAAGTCTTCTTCCGAGCACCTCCGCGCTTCTTTGGGGCAGGATTCGTCGTCTTGCCAGCCTCGACATTCTCGGTCTGCGGGATTTCCATGTGCTTCTGCACTGGGCCACCAGCCCAGCCTGTTTGACCATCCTGGCCGGTGCGGAAGACCTCGTAGCTCTGAGCAGCAGCTGGTGTGGTATTTTCAGCCACCTCAGAAGGAGCTAGAAGCTTGTGCAACTCGGCCTGCTCATGCGGCTGGAGTGGCTGGATGTGTCCCATACCGCCTGAATACCGCTGATCAAGGTTGAAGCCGATCATCTGGTGATTGCCGCCGAAGACATCGTCGTTGCTGTTAGCAGAGAACTGGCCAGGAGCTTGCACGCCTGCCGAAGCCTGCGCGCGGAAGACTTGTCCCTCGGTTTGGGTGAGATCAGGAGCGCTGGCACTCTGCTCGCGAGACTGCTGGCCCCCGTTGCCATTGTGCTTGCATTTCTTGTGCTGACGAACACAGGCGCTGCAGCGAGTGCCACCAGAAGCCTTGCGCCTCGAAACGGCGCCCTTCTTAGATGAACTGCTTTGAGGTGCAGTCTCGGTAGGAGCTTCAGCAGGAAGTGTCTCAGGGCTGACAGCGGTCGAGACGGCAATGATCTGGTTATGATCGGCGTTCGGGCTCTGCTCCATCGCTCCTTCCTGCACTGGTGGTTCGCCTTGGCTGTGTGCTTCGAAGGCGGAGTTGCGACGGCGCTTGGCAGCTGGCTCTGAGTCCGGACTGCCCATGTCAATGACCTCGACGCTCTTCTGTGGCATGGTATGGTGGTGCTGTAACTGTCCTGGCTGCGGCAGTTGAGCTGGTGGTCCAGCCACAGGCATCGGAGCAGATGGCACGCTGGCTGTCTGAGCTGGAGCAAGCACGCGAGCTGTCTGGAGAGCCGGTCGAGTGCCGGGCGGCCAAAAATGACTGATGACGTGCTGCATGGGCAAACCAGAATTCAGCATGGCCATGGCGTCGGTGACGGCCTTGACCTGAAGGGTGGCAATGAAGTCTGCAATCAGTCAGCAGTGGTCGAGCATGACGCTGTCCGGGACTTACGCGGATTGCAGTACTTCACGTCCGTGACGGGGAACTGCATGCCTGGAGGGAAATGAGGCTGCGAGCATGGCTTGTCGGCGGCTGTGGTATTGCCAGCGACTGCTTTCTGGCCAGGCGGAGGTCGTGGCTTCGGATCTGTCGCGCAGAAGTAGTCAAGATGGCCCATATTCCCGCAGCGGCCACATTGTCGGAATGGCTCGGGACAAGGAGTCGGGAGGTGCCACTTGTCGCAGTTGTGGCACAGCATCCAGTACTATTTATGTCATCGTGTCAGTCTCGAGTGCTGGGGAAGGCGCGACGCATTCTCACCAGATAGCCGGGCTCCATCTTGTGAACTCCCATCGGGCAGAAGTTGTACGTATGGCCCCAATACCCGCAGATGCCGCAATTGTTCATGGTCTGCGCACATGGCGACGGTATTGCGCCGAGGTGGCAGTCGCCGCAATTGTGGCAGAGATCACTCATCTGGAAGTGTTCCTGCCTCGAGCAGGGTAGTCGCGCGAGACGTAAGCCTAGACTTCTCGGATGTCGCACCGAATATGCAGGTGTCGCGGTGGCGTTGTCGTGATGTTGGTCAGTGCGGAAGAAACGAAAAGTCTGCGTTCATAACCAAGAGCCGTTGAAAGTGAACGGTCGCTTGGCACGTGCCAGCTTTCGCGATCAGGCGACGACTTTCACATGCAGGTAAAGGTAAAAGTGAGGCAAGCGCGACAGAGAGAGTGAATCGAGAAAATCATCATCCATACTTCTCTTCATGCCCTCTCTCACGCTTGACGCTCATCGCCACGCGTCCTACCTCAACATCCTATCTGGACAGCGCCACATCGCACCTGCCCGCCGCCGCCCCGCCGCAGTGTTCGAAGGGGAGCATTCCGCCGGAGTCCAGTAGCAGAAGAAGCCACCAAGCCCGGACGTGCTAGCACATGTCTCCTGCTGCAGCTGTCATCGCTCGATACCGGTGCACGGAGGCCGATGTCACAATATCACATACTGCTCCCAACAAATCCTCATCGCTCATCAGCAAGCGGGTTGGCATGAATCTGGACTCGCTCAAGCTTGATCTTCTCTTCTGGTCGACTCTTCTTGTCCACCTTCACATCCTCCATCTTGTCCAAAGTATCCCACCCTTCCAGCACTCTTCCGAAAACAGTGTTCTTGCCGTCAAGATGCGATGCCGCTGCAAATGTAATGAAGAACTGGCTGCCGTTGGTCGCCGCGCCCTTGTTGGCCATGCTCAGAATTCCCCGCGCATTATGTCGGAAACTGGGCTTGATCTCGTCTTCGAAAAAGCCGCCCCATATGGATTCCGATACTTTGGTAGTGCCCGACGCTGGCGATCCTCCTTGTACCATGAAGTTCGGGATCAGTCTGTGGAAGGGAGAGTCGTCGTATGCTCCGCTCGCACACAGAGCGAGAAAGTTGTATGTGGTCTTTGGACAAGCCTGGCAGAACAGCTCCAGCTTGATCGGGCCATGGGTGGTGACGAGTGTTACAGACATGCTGTCGCCAATTGCGTGCTCCGGCCGGTGATACCCTACCTACTGAGCCAGCACAGCGCCACCAAGTCGGCGCAATCCTGCTCAGATGGAGCGCCAACGCAGCTTGGAAGTCACAGTCAGCCGGAGAATCGAGGGGAGTTGCGAGGTGCAGCGCGGCGGGCGCAAGTTGGAATATGAGCTGCAGACTTGCGCTGTGACAGTTCAGTGCCCAGACGTGTGGTGCTGGCGGCGGAAGAAGTCGAAGGTTGGCCAGGATTTGGGATTTTGCAGTGAACAGTCCATCCCTTGATGCTCCGCACTGGCCAGGATGTGGTCTGGCTCGCGGCTGAAACGTGAGCAAGGCTCCCTACCTACTACTCGCTAAGTTAGCTAGGTAAGCCTTCTTCTTCCCGCCCGCTCCTCTTCTCTGGCCCGACGGTTGGCAGTGACACGGCAGAGAGTTAGGCGGAAAGCATCGTGCACTGTAGATTCGTTGCAACATAGAATCATCTTCATCTCCGTGACTCGACTACCTCTATCATCTAATAGCCGTCAAAATCATCGCCTATTGTATGCGCAACCGAGGCGATTCCAACGCAACGCAACGCGCTCTCCACAAATACGGCGTCCTGAGCTATAAGGCTGAACGCCAGGTCACCTCAGTCCAGGCTTCTACTTCTACCGCGCCACATCCAGCGCTCGACCGCACGCGACCTCGCCGACCACGCTATATTCTTCCAGCGGCAGCAATACTACTACATCGGCGCCCGACCGCCATCTCCGCCACCAAGCGACGAGTGTTGGAGGAGCACAGCGAACGTCAGTGCGCGGCACCACCGAAGCGCATGGGGTGCCGCATGCTTGACAAATGACGCCCGGCTCATCCACCACGCTGCGGACACACGAGCACGCGCGTATCCATGAGCGATGGCAGCTTTTGTGAGGGTGTCAGGCCCGCCCAATAGCAATTTCCTCGTAGGATATCCAGGAATCTCTGCGACGCTGGTAGGCACACACTCCACGACCATGCTACGATGGAGCTAACGTTCATATGAAACAGCCACGAATAGAAGGGAGAGTAGAGGTACGGCCGGCAGTCGGCGTCAGCGCGCCTGTCAATGTCTCCCTGGTCACAGTGTCGCTGCAGCGGCGCGAATCGATATCACCCAATGCCGACTCCTTCGTGCGCACCCTTAACTCCTCGAATCGGAAGGAGATTACGGACATAGTAGGCAAGGAGATGCTACTGTTCAGATGTCCGCCTGGGAAAGAGTTCGAGCCAGTGCTGTGCATGGACCTACCGTTTGTCATATTCATACCTTACGGCAGAGGCGGTGAGGAGATTGCGAGGAGGGTACCGCCTGCGAGCTTACAGCTGGACAAGCGAACGGCAGAGACATTCTACGAGATCGTAGTCACAGTGCAGCAAGGCCACCAAGAGCAGCGAAAATACCCCTTCCCCGTACCCATATCGCGTTACGACACACTCAGTACATTCGGCATGTACAACAGGCCCGAGAGCGCAGAACGCGTAACAGACCATCTCGTGACGCTTGGCATCAGCTTACCACGCTGGAGTTATGGACCACTGGATCCTGTATCGGTGTACATCAAGCTGTCGCCGAACCCTGACTGGCTGACCAAGGCGAAGCGTGTAACAATACAGAGTATCACAGTCGGCATTGACGAGGAAATCATATACAATCCCGAAGGCGACGAGCCGACGCGAAAGGTAAAGACACTGGCAAAGCACCAGCAGAGTGTGGGCGTGAGAATGCCAGAAGCAGGTTACTTCACCAACCTCGGCCTGGTCTTTCCCGCACGAGAGCTGCGAGACAATGAAGGCGTATTGCCGAGAGGTAGGAAAGAGTTTCCCATGTACAGCGTGAGCGGCTTCACGACTACTGGCACGCTGTACAAGATCGAATACTACCTCACAGTCAAGGTGAGCTCTCGGCAAATGTGCAAGGTTTCTAGTGCCACGCTAATTCCCGCTTCAGGCCAAGATGTCTTCGGCTCGCGACATCCTTCTAAGACAACCCATTGTGGTGTGCCCGTTCGATCACGCCGGCTGCAAGGAGGAAATGGAAGCAATCGAACAGGCCGCAAAGGATGCTGCACACATATCGCCGGACAATCCCATGCTGCCGGCCGCCTCAATCATAAAAGCCAATGACCCGGCTGGTCTTCGCGCGCTTGGCGTGTGCATGATTGGAGGACAGCGAAGACCGCTCATCGAGTGAGCTGAACTTGGACGCGAAACATAACTACCTGGAGGACAGTGTCGAGAGAAGGCTCGACTGCTGCATCATGATTCCTGGGCGGTCGAAGCAGCATCGTTGACCCATGCATCACGAACAGCGGAGCGAGTCTCATGGATGAGCAGGCATGAAGAAAGAAGCAGCAAAGCCAGAGACGAACAGCGACGCCACTCTCGCCCGCACCATACTAAGATACGGCCGCGGCCTGGCACGTAACTAGCGAAGCAGCCCCAATGGCCCAGAAACGGCTTTGCGAGCGACGGAAATATTGGAGAATTTGCATTTTTGAATGAAGCGTCTGGATACCCATTTGCTTTTGAATTATATGGGCTCATGTAAGCGCCACCTCGATTCGAAGGAATATTGCGTGGCGTTGGGAAGGAGCACAGTAGCCGCATGCATATCCGGCCGGGCCTGCATTTGCACGGCGTTGTTAATGAGAAACTACACCATAGGTCGAGATGTGCATGAGATGATGCATAGAAATGAACGATCGTGAGGCGAGAAGATGGCAGCGCATGCAGAACAATCGAGAGTGAGCAAATGGAAGACCTCAATACATCCATACACTGCAGAACCTGCTGCGTGCTCGCAAGTGACTTCGGCTGACCGGCAGAGACATCACCATACAATCCACAGATCATCAACGAAACGAGTATCGACAACTATCGCTCGCCGAACACACTCCACAGAACAATCAGCGCCACTAGCTTCATCGCGCATACATTCAATTCATAGCTGACCGCATACTATCAAAATATTGTCTGAAACATGTCGCTCTACGCCCGCAAGGTCTAAAGCGATGTCGTGGGCATGCGCAGCAGCTTCGAAACACGAATGGCGCATTCATCGTACGGCCGAAGTGTTGCTCAAGCACCAATCAATTATACGCTCTTGATTGGATTACCGCAACGATCGCAGATTTTGAATGATGAATCTGCACAAGCTGCCGGAATCGATTTGTTGCCGGTGTCTGGTGCGTCTGCTCTAGGTACGGTACATGTACTCAAACTCACCTGAGATTCCTTTCCGAGGCTAAATCAAAGAGAAGGACCGGGATCGGTTTCTTTCAAGCAAGCGAACACTGCCCTTCCAGACATTAACAGCCGGCTGCGCTTTCGCCTTGTTGGGCTGCGGCCTTCTAATAAGCAGTCTTCCAGACAAATTATACCGTTTCGAAACTCTGCTCGGACTTGGCATTGACTTGACCTTCTCCTCGACCACAGTCTTGAGAAAACTTTGCGCGAAATTCGTCGAAGTCGGTTCGTACTTACCTTCCTCTTAGCACGCAACATTCGAATGCATGAAAAGTTTCCACTGACTTCAAGTGAATTTTATATAGCTTCCGCACAAGCCCTCCTATCACAACCTCGCATGTAATTTAGGACTCTCTGTTGCGAGCATCCTCCTCACACATCGACTTGAATCAAATCTCATTGGCATTCTGTCACCGGACGCAGATTCCTCAACTGCGGAAGTCTTTACATGTAATCCAAGAATTTTCTCCAACTCAAGTCACCGCTGCGGGCAAGGCTTTCTCGGCATGTTTCGCTACGCAGATACAGGTGCAGATTTGTGCTGGACTGGACTGTCGGGTGCTGCTTTGCTTTGCTTCTCTGTGGTTTGACGTTTGATTGAGCGGAATCTGCCGAGTTTGAAGGATTTGAAGAAGGGGCGGGCTGGTATGGCTGAGAGGGATGGAATGAGTGAGCGGGAAAGGGGGTATGTTATGAAGTTGTCATTTCTTTTATGATTGTGTAGAAGGGGAAGGTTAATTACAGAGGTAGAGCCGTCGCTCCATTAGTCAGCCGACCCCTGGCTGTTCCTTCCCTTGTTCCGTAACAGTAGAGATGTTGTACACAATGGCACAGCCGTAAACATCACCGTTATTACACGGTGAACACAGACTACCTTAGCGCGTGTCTTATGAACACGTAGGTGAATATAAGATTAGTAATAATCACTTAGATAAGTGGCTGGAATGGCTGGAATGGAATGGCTGGTTTGCCGCCCTAGCCGGGTTCTCGAGGCACTAGCGCTGCAGAGATTTTTTTATGCCCCGGTCCGTACTACCTCGAGGGCGTGTTTGTTCGCGTTCTTTCGTATTAGTATCGCGAATGTAAGCGATCTATATACAAATGTGATAGTTAAAGAAAAGGCTAAGAGCCTATTAGACCGGTTAAGGTGTACTAGGTTAGGATATAACGAATACCGACGAGAACTCGATAGTAGGAACGCCGCGATTACGGACAAAGGAGACCGTGCTAGAGAGCATATAATATAGGCTATTTTGCAGTAGATTGTGTATAGATAGACTATTAGGTTCCCTCTCTTCTATTAGTCGTTTTGTCCTCAATCCGCTACTAAATACTCCGTCGTTTTTAGCATGTCCGACAACCTCTCTTTTAGCTAGCAGTTACTGCTTACTGCTATTAGTAGTCTATCTACTCCAACTCCGACTCGTTATGTTCTTAGCAAGCGAAAACGTATAGAAGACGTATATTAGCGCGAGGTCACTAGAGACCGTTTAAAAGGCAAGGTATACGCTACTGTCGAGTATAACTATTGCGGTAACTCGTAGGTATTAAATAAGCGCGCTCGAGTAGTAGATCACTTAACGAAGTGTAAGTTGTTGCTAGAGAGCTTATAGCCGACTTATTAACCTTAATTAGTAGACGAAGTAGTGGATACGGAGTCGCTAGTGCTAGCTAAACCAGCTAAACTAGCTAGTTTAGCTAAGGACTAAGATGTCGAGGAAATCGCTCGTCCGGCGCGTAAGGAGGTCGTTCTTGTCGGTGTATTAGGCTTCGTCGATAAGATAACGCTAAAGGAGCACGAGTTGCTCTACGAGTTAGTTGCTAAGTAGGTGTTTGCCTCTAGTAGTCTACTAAGCGCGACTAAGCATCTAGCGTTCTTAAGATAGTTAAAGAGGCTGCGACTAGCCTTCAAACCACTAACTCGCTAGCAGCTTCGATACGTATAGTTGCCCCGTATCTATAAGAAGCTGTATGCCGAGATAATGACTAAGGTTAATAAGAGTACGCGCCTATATATTGTAACTAATAGCTAGTCTGATCGCGCTCATCGCTCGGTCGTTAATTATTTAGCTGTTACGCCTCGAGCGTTATAGTTTCTAAAGTCTGAGCTTACTAGCGCTAATAGGAGCGATGCTCGTAATTACGCTAAAGGCCTTCTCGAGGTTATTAATAACTTTCCGGCGGGCAAGGTAGTCGGTATAGTTGCTAATAATGCGTTAGTAATGAAGGCGGCAACAGAAGAGGTATGTTTCGAAGATCTAAGGTTAGCAATTGCCCCTCGCGGAAAGTCCCGATCTACTAATAGATAAGCGCTAATAAGTCTTAGTGCGTCCGGCAGCATCCGGGGCTAATCCGATTAGGATGTGCATCCTATTTTACGCAGCTCTTAGTTTCCGACCTTCATTCCTTCTAAACAGGTCCAAATAGCATTAGACGCATCGTCAACGACGCTAAATCCATCGCCGAGTACTTCAAATATACTAACCTCGCTTTCGAAATACTACTAGACATCTCTAAGGGCAAAGTACGGCATTTTCAGGTCCCCGGAGGTGTCCGCTAGCAAGCCGACCTATATTGCTATAGAAGCGTCCTTGTTAATAAATACTGGATCGAGGAGCTTCGCACACACTACGAGGGTCGCTTATTAGCAGGAGCGACCTCTGCGTAACGGACGGCATAGTTAGAAATATGTAAGTTGTATAAGGAGGGCCAATTTTAGCGTGATCTAAGAGGGTGAGTGCTAAAGCCTGCTTTTAACCTATTATAACTGACTTCTTCCTTCCTTAGCTACTGCGACCTTATAGAGCTATTCCTTAAGGTTACTATCGCTCTCGAGGCCGACAGACCTAAGCTATTACATGTCTATAGTAACTAGCGCTAGCTAATAAATGCGGTGGTTAACAAAGCACTAAACCTCGTCTCGAATAAGGAGATAGAAGTCTATATCGAAATGCGATAGGAGAAGCTATAGGTTAGCTACTATACTAAACCTTCTACTAGACTAACAACGCTATTAGTTATTAGCCTCTTATGCTAATTGCCTATCTCGCTAATGTCTCCGAGCGCTCCGACCCCGACAAGCAGTTCCTCTTCGTTACTAACGAAGAGGTCCGCTCTCTTACCCCCTTCCTCGTCGAATACTGCGCTAACTAGCAACGTATGTCTACTACCTGCCCTAACTACTCCGAGTCGAAGGACGAGATCTATATAAGAGCCGGACAACTTCTAAACGATATCTTTATGCTCCGCAGCCGACAAGGTCTATTCGGTGACCCTGTTATATAGGCGGCTAGCAAGAGTCCGACACTATTATTATAGTAGGCTAATAACTTCCGAGACTCGTACCCTGAGCTTACCGACCTTTGTATGCTCTTATTGTCCATCTGTCTAACAACTAGCGCTGCTGAGCGCAACTGGTTAGCCTATAGCTTTATTTAGTTACTTAAGCGCAACAGATTGAGTTACGATATACTCGAGAAGTTAGTCTTCATCTACTGGAATCTACGCATTAAGTATCGACTAGACGACGACAGGCTTATAGACAACAGTTATGTAGATCTACAGGACATACTAAAGGAGGTATTCAAGCTATAAGGCGACTTTGAATATACTCGTAATAGCGGCGACAATATAGACGAAGATAGCGGCAACAACGCTGTCGACCTTACTGCCGATAGTAATAGCTAGTAGGGCTGTTGTCTATACCAAGATTGTTACTATATACCTTCTATATGTCTTATTTCCTTTATTGTTCTACTTTGTATAGGATACGCTATAATAACTAGATCCACTTGCTGACTAATCTGTGTCTCGTATATGTTTATATAGTGAACACCGTGTTCATAAGCCCGGAAATTAAATACACCGTGAGTCTACATCTCTACGTAACAAGGTAGAGATGCTTGGTTTGTTTCGATAAGGTCTATACTAGGGGTCGGCCGACCTATAGTCGCTCGCACGCGTGCGACTATTAATAACTCACTAAATAGTGCGATTATTATTAAGTCGCAAGGCACAACTCTTAGGCATTAACCTATATAGATTTTGTAGCAGAATTCAGTATAGAATAGTATAGACCTATACTAACAAATCTTAAATATCTGCCCTTCTAAAAGTAGTCTCTAGCTCCGCCTCTTCTACGTATTCGTTATAGGTAGGTAGATTACTATTTAAACTGTCGCTTATAGCCTTATAGACTGCGCTTTGTAATAGCACTATAGTATTAGCTACTGCGGCGGCTTCTTCTTTATCTATTGTCTTATTCTATTTAGCTATAAACGTATTACCTACTAGGGCAGTAGTACGCTTCCGTTTCTTAGCAGACAGATCTAGCTCCTTCCGAAGGACTCGATAGTTGAAGTAGATAAAGATTAGCTAGTTAAGTCGCTCTATTGTAAGCCGAGAACGAAGCCTAGTCTATATTAGCTTAAGGGCTAAGAACGTCCGCTCGGCGGTAATAGTATTAGCAGTAGTTTAACAAAGCCGCAAGGTATAGTCCGATAGCAAAGGTAAGGTAGTAGCTCTATAGCTCTAGAAGAGCTTTATATTAGTACTATAGCGTAACTAGCACTCGTTAGAAGCAATAAAGGCGTCTCGCTAGTAGATATAGTCGTAGAAGTCCGACTTAATCGATAGCTACTTGTCTACTTCTAAGGTTATTAAGCGTAAGGCGTTAAGGATAATCGCTTGCTTAGTAGGTAATAGTCTAGCGCCTTAACTAACTATAGAAGGGTTAAGATAATAGGCCGCCTAATAGTGCTTATTTACCTATCGTAAGAAGCGCTCTTGCTAGCCTATAATCGTAGCTACTAACTTCCGTATATTAAGGACAAATTAGACACCTTCGAATAGCTCTCGGATTAGTAGTAGACTCGTATTAATCTGCTTCTCGAGGGTAGCTTTATAGCTAAACTACCGAGGTATCACTTTGTCTATTATAGCCTCCTTTAACTAAGATAGAATAAGCTAATTATTTAGCGGCTCTAGCAGGTCGATAGCGGCTTAAAGATTAGTCTAGAATATATAGTCTATTATTATAGACCGCGCCTCGAAGTCTAGTATAGAAGCATAGTTACGGACTAGCTCCTAAAGGGTATACTTGCTACGTAGAAGTGACTTAAACAAGGTAATTATAGTCGGCTAGCGAGTCTTATATATACTAATTAGCGAGAAGGTCTTGCCGTAGATTGCTACTTGCTTCTTCTTTAAGAGCTAATATATCGCCTTCTTCCGTAATAGGTAAGAGACGACGTATTACGCCTCGTCGTAGAGGCCCTTTATTTCCGGATATTTAAAGAAGTCTCTTATTAATAACGCGCCGCCGTATAAGTCGTAGGGCACTATAATAACGTAACTAAGGTCCGGATCTTCTTCTAGCAGGCGTATTATCTTTAGGTTAGTAGTATACGTATCGAAGGCAATTAAGCTAACCTTCGAGAGGTTACCGCCGGTAAGCTACTCGCACTTTACCTTCGCCTAGCGCGCGCCTTCTTTAGCCGATTTATCGACTGTTTCTATCTAACGCGTCTTAATCGTATAGTAGCCGGTAGAGTCGACGAGCGATAAGGTAGTAACGCCTATTCTATTGCCGTTAGAGATACTATTAATCTGCAGATTTAGCTCGTCGCAATACGCGACTTTAGCTAATATCTTCTCTTCTAGTTTCTCGAAGTGCCGTAGTAGTAGAACACGTCGAATTTACGTCGTATTCGGAGGCCTAAACGAAGGGTATAGGGCGGCAAATAACGCCTTTACTACTATCTTCTCGAAGAAGCTAAACGGCTTATTTTCCTCGAAGTATACTATACCGTATAACTCCTCGAGATAGTCGTACTAAGCGGCGGTTAACGCGACCTGCGGTAACCTAATCTATTCCGGCGACGACGGCAGTTTGCCCGTCCTTTACGCCTCTATCCGCTTCTTATACTTCGCGATATGCTCCTTATTCCGCGTTAAGTCCTTTATATCGTCGTAATCGTAGAAACGATAAATAATACGCCGCTTTGCCCTATAGTCGTTATATTGCTTAAAAAAGCGGTATACGATATTGTTAGGCTCAGCTATTAGAACACGTAATAGGAGGCGATAATAAGGATAACTAAGCGATAAGAGATACTATCGATATAGCGACAATAGCGACGACGAGGTCTAAGGTAGAAGAAACATAAGAATATACTAGAGGACGCGATTTCGACGCGATTTGGTAGAAATCTATATACTATACCATATAGGTGTTAACCTAGGTGTAACCTATACAAAACACTATACAAATAACCCACAATGGGTCGCTCGACGTAACGCGCGTGCGATTAACTATAAGTCGCTCGAATCGCCGACCGCTGGTCTGTACGTGCGATGTACATATGGATCGGCAAGGCTTACACATTGGACATTGAGCGGTTGTCTTTGTATTACAGGTTGACGTCCTCCATTTCAGCATCTCCCTGCTCCCAAAATGTTGATATGCGACCTTCACAGCCTTTCCTCCTCACACCACCCCCACGACTCTCGCAGCCTCTCGACGCCAACACGCCCGAGACATCGACACAATGGCCCCAATCCTTCACACCGACCCATCGCGGCATGTTATAAACCCTTGTGATGATTACATGAGAATTGATTCATCCAAACGCATTTCCTCGGCAACTATCAGTTATGCGCGATGAAATGCATCCGAGCCTTGCTTTCGATTTCTCCTTTCGTGATACTTGGGGTAGTTAGTGCCTGCTGGCCACATTCGATCAGCAACGTTGAAAGTCTGAAAGGTGGAAAGGAAAGGAGCGTAAAATGGAAGCCTGGTATCAAACCATGAATTGTTTCTTTCTCAACTTCTCTCCTCCTTCACTGGCGTTTGCATAAAAGTACAAGAAACAATTTCCTTCCTCGATTCCCGTGCTTCTATTTCCGAGCGATCGAAACAAAGCTCCCGAACACACACGTCAGAAGCTGGAAATGAAAGGATGTGCGGCATTCGCAAGAGACTCATTAGCGACAATGAATATCATCGCAGCAGCGTCCGCCTCATGCTTATGCCACAAAAATGTCAAAAATACCGTGCCGTTGTGCTGTTCTTCCAGCACTTGTATTAACACGCTTGGAGACCTCGTCGCTATAGGTCTCAATAGGTAGGAAGGTGCGCGCGTGACCACGGCTTAGTCGACTCCTAGTCCGACTTTGCTACAGTTGCGACGACACCACTCTGCGCAGCATTGCCGCTCGCATTACGAGCACCACGTGGCTTGAAATTCCTCCGTGCCTTTGAGCTGCCATCACTCATGCCAGTAGCCTCCTTGACCGCCCTATCGATTTGAGCGAGGCTTGGCTTTCTTGGCTCAGGCTGTGACTCCTTCGCTGGCGTGGCAGTGCGCGGTGACTCTGGTGCGCTATTGCTCTTGCCACCTTTGACCTTGTCATGCACTTTGTCCCGAGGCTTGTCGTTCGCATTGTCGTGCTCGCGACTCTTGTGAAACCTGCCAGATGGCCGACGATCTTCGTTTTGGCGCTCGTGGGCCGGGCGATCTTGATGAGACTTGGCTGGGTAGCTAGGTTTCCGGTTGCCAACATCAGTGACGCCCTGTCCTTGTTGCGATTCAGGATGACGACAAAGTTTGTTATTCAATCTCGTGCCTGGAATCTTAACAAAGATGCCTTGCGGGTTCTTCCAGAAATAAGGATCTCGGTCGATCGACTTGGCCTCAACTGTCTTCTGGAACTTCGGTGCCGGACCGAGCGTGAGCATATTCGTTGCAGTGGGACCGTATGGTTGACAGTTGTACTGCACGTTGCGTGGAACTCGCACCTTTGGCATGGAGCCGAAGCTGAGTTCTTCGTTGAACATTTCGTCGATGGTCGGCTTCGTGATGATCTCCTTGCCGTTGTCGATCGTGAAGCCATAAGTGCTCTTGGCCTTCTGGGACTGAGGCAGCGAGACCGTTGCACCGGTAGCCTGCGTGTCCATGGGTGCTCTACTAGCAGCAGCCACGGCCAAAGCTGGCCCATGAGCCTTGGGTGGTGTCTTGGGCGGTGATGGAGGTGTCTCTGCCTGGACCGTAGTGCGATTGAATAAGCCATTGAATCGATCTTGCCAAGCCTGATTCATCACGATCGGTCGAGCAGCGCCTGGCGGAGCATAGCCCGAGTATGGCCGCTGAGGCATCATGACTGAACCGTTCTGCTGGGGGAGCTGTGCAGCCTGGCTCGATGGGGACATTGGTGGAAGCTTGACCTTTGCCTGTGGTGGTGGCAGTCTCACCTGTGGGTGATGAGCATCGCCTTCATTGACTGGGTGGCTCTCTGTCTCGGGAGGAGGCGGCGACTGCTCCTCTGATGAGGTTGCCGGCGCGATGGGTGCAGGAGGAGCGCTAACATTGCCTTGGTAAGCAGTGGCGGGTTGGGTGCCGATTGGAGGCTGTCTCGACATGCCGCCATGTGCTGGATTCTGTGAGCCGTCTGGGATACGAACTGGGTTGGCAACGTGTGATGGCCGAGCCCATCTATCCTGAGCTGGAGACATGGATGGTAGCGGAGCTTGTGGCTGCGTTTGGGTGGCTGGCGGCGCCGGACTGAGAGTAGACACCGACCTCGTACCTTGGCCATCATGGATCGTGTATTCCGTTGACTCGTACCGACGTGGAGCGCCAAGTCTGCCCTGATTGGCAGAAGTCTTCTTGAATGTCTCCTTGAACGTGTGCTCAATATGAGGCTGCTGCGGCGCTGGGTTCGCAGCTTCTTGTGCGCGGCGTTGTTGAGCAGCTTCCACATCAGCTCTGTATTGCTGAGGCAGTCTGGTCGTGGCGCTGTTCCAAGCCGAGATGGGATCCTGATGCGGTGGCTGTGGTGGTTGGGCTTGCTGCGTCCGCGAGGGTGGTCCGATTGGCCCCGGCGGATGCGAGGGAGCAGGTCGTCCGGCGCCTGGAGCAGGTGATACGCCATTGAGACGCGACTGACTCGGGAACGAATCTGGTCGCGAATCCATACCTGGAGGAGCAAACGCGCGCTGCTGCTCGGCGACCTGGTGAGTGCTCATATTTGGAGATCTCGCCTCAGAGCCATAAGCTTGAGGAGAAATGCGTGCCGAGTTGCTGCCACGAGCCATGCCAGGAGGTGGTGGCAAAGACGAGCCTTGTTGCGACATTGGCATGATCGAACTCTCGAAGGTGCCGTTTCCGATGCCTGAAGTGCCCCACACATTGCCGCCAGAGCCTGAGGTTGGCCATGGCGAGAATTTGTCGTTGTTTGCCAATGGTGAACGACCAAATGGCTGAGGCTTGCGCTCGCCTGGCGAAGAATACGAAGAGCTGGACGCTTGGTATGGAGCAGGCCCTGCCTGATATGGGCGAGTACCGATGGGCGCTTGCTTCGGCTGTTGCTCGGAAGATGGCAAATGTCGATCTGGCACACTGGCAGGCTGCGGCTTTGGTGGCAGAGGCGAAGGCAGTTTGTCAGCGCGCGCAGGCAGAGGCTGTTCCGGTGGCGACGGCATGGATTGTGGTTCTAGAGCTGGTGCAGTCGCAGCAGAAGCAGCAGCTGGCTTGGCTGGTTGGGGCTGTGATGGCGCGACCGATGAGGCGGGCTGTGCTGGCTTTTCAGCAGTCGCTGCTTCTTTGCTTGAAGACGCCGCGGCGGCAGCAGCAGCAGCTTCGGCGTCGCGCTCTTTCTTGGATTTGCCTGCGTTCTCGAGCGCCGCGAGCTTGGCCTTCAACCGCTCGCGTTTGGCCTCTTCTTCAGCGGCTTCTTCCTCTTGTCGACGCTTCTTCGCCAGCTCACGCTTTTCGCGCATGATTCGTTCTTGCGCCTTGACCGGGTCCTCGCCAGGAGTTTGATCCTCGATCGCGGGAGAAACTTGGTTGTCGGCCGGACGGGCTGGCATCTGCTGATCCCACGCGGATTGCTGCGCGAAAGAAGGCCGGACGGGCTCAATTCGAGCTGCAGTGGGTGACCGTGCGTCATTTTGCGGAATCTCGGGAGTGCCAGCAAGTTCTGTTCGCGAGTTCATCGACATGCGGCGGTTGGGAGGCAGACTGCCTTGGGAGACACTAGATCCTCGTCGTCTCCCCCAACTACCTTCCATCTGCGCGCTCGTCCTAGATTGGAAGGCTGCCGATGGCTCGGCGGGCGAGAGGCCAGGCTGAGTGGGTCGCTGCAGGACAGCAAGCTTGCGAGAAGCAGGTTCGCGCATTGAGCCTCTGCGTTCAGGTGCTGGCTCATAGCGTCCATTCGATGAATTGAAAAGTTCTCGCTGTCCGACTTCACCTTCTCTCCATGAGCGATCAAAGGTATCTGCCGCAATTTCTCTCGCAGGTGGTGTTTGCATCGGCTCGCTTGCACGAGCATCCTGAGACGGCAGCGGCTGTCGTGGAGGTGGCTGTTGGACGGGGATGTTGATGGGAGACACCGCATCAGGCTTTGGGACCGCTGCCCAAGGAGATTTCGCGGGTGGTGCTGGTGCTGGACTCTTCGCAGTCAATGACTTCTTCTCAGGACCAGGGGAGGGGGCAGCTGATGGACCGTTCTGTTTCGCCTGAGCTGCTGCTACACCAGGCTTCAAGATTTGCATGGGTTGACCGGATCTCTCGGAGCGCTTCATCGTCAACATCGGCTTAGCGCTATCCGCAGGCTTCTGTAGCAGCTGCTGTGGTGCCGGCTTCTGTTCTTTCTGTGCTTGTGCAGGAGGCGGTGGCGGATCAGATGCAGTGAGCGAAGACTTAGTTCCGTCCATCCAGACGACCGTTTCAGGTGCCCAATCTTCCTCATCATCGTCAATGTCTGCCCACTTTGAATCCTTGCCATTCTCGTCGCTCTGCAGGCGAGTAGCTAGATGTATTCCATATTGCTGCTTCAACTCTTCGTCTGTAAACTGACGTGGAGGAGCCGGCTGAACTGGACGATTCTTGTTCCAAACTTTCGAAGCATCTGGCCCACCGGCTCCATCTCCTGCCACTCTTGGCTTCAGCATTGACTTTCCAGTCTTGGCTACCCAAAAAGACCAAAAGGGCGAAGGCTTGCTGCTCAGAAGTGATGCCGAAGCAGGCGAGCTTGCTAATAACTCATTAGCGCGTGGAGTGGCACAAAGTACAGTCGCATCCTTACGCTTCTCGCCAACCTTGGGAGCCGTTGGCGCAGTCGGAGCGATCTTGCTCATGAAGCTCTTGGTGGCTGTAACCTTGCTGAACGCAGTCGGCTTCTTGACTGAGTTTGTGCGCGCATGATGGGAACGCTCCTTCTCAGCTGCGTCTGCTCTGCTGTTGTCTGTATCTGAGTTTGCGCTCATCTCGACAGAAATGTCTGCAGTGCTTCTGTCGTCGGCGTGCGAATCTCCTTCATCGTGAACGCCATTCGCCAGATCGCCGTGCGCTGGACCTGGCTTCTCGCCCAAGGCGTGCGCGACCCTGTTCGCCGCGTCACCAGCACTTGGTTCCGCGGCATCTAAGGCTGCGCCTGACCCTGCCTGTGCGAGCGGAGTCGCATGGTCGTTGGCGGACTTGGTCGGGGCGAGAAGATCGCTGCGAGAAGAATGGGTAGTTGTCGTCGAGGTATTGGCGGTGCCGGTGGTGGCGGAGGTGGATTGGTTGTGCGCGTTGTGCTCGTCGACCAGCGGGGATCCGCTGCTCGACTCGGTGTTTACCACATTGTGGGTGGCTTGCTCTGCCATAACAGTATCCGAAGCTGTGCGCGCGCAAATGGTCGTGTCAGAGCGCGCTGCTTTGTCTGTATGCGTGGGTGTGCAAGTTGGGGCTGCGACATCTTGAGACATGCCGCTCACTGCCGCGTGGCCGCCTCGGCTTTGACTTGGAGTCACGCGATAGTGGTTGCAGTTGCCTCGCGATATCGCAGATGAGTTCAGGCGGAGCGCGCAAAGAAAGCGGTAGATGCCTCGTACCTAATGTCAGAATATGCCTGTATCTGCCAGCGTGCTCCTGCTTGCGACTGAGCTTGGTGCCGCAGCTTCAAAGTGCCGGGTCGGTTAGTGTCGATGTCGATGTCGATGCGGCGGCGGGTGCGCTTTTTGGGCGGCGGTGTTGTCGCTGCCTCGCGGCTACACCGTGGGCGGAGGAAAGGGTGGCGAGAGGGTGGTGGGTGTGGTGTTGTCTCCTTGGTGAGTGGTCCTGACAGATCGAAGGAAGCGCAGTCTTGGGGTGCACGGTTCACACGCCGCGGAAACGATTCAGCGAGCCGCGAATGGATTGCAGCTGATACACTCGCTGCATGCGGCATTCACATGCACTTGCACCCCTTATTATTCCGAAAAATTTCACGGGGTCTATAGCTTTTATAATATTGGAACAGGAGATCTTGCTCAGCACTCCACGGCGAGAGATTATCAAATCGAGCATCTTGACGAAATGACGAGGCGGAAGGCGGACGGTCACGTGCCGTTGGTTGAACGTTCTTCTGCACAAAGGAAAACAAGGCACCCGGCGGGCCTGAAGCACTTTCGGTATCGTATATACAGGTAGTCTGATGCATTGTGCCTCGCTTACTCATCTATCATGCAAGTCCGCTTCCAGCCCATTTAGTGGGCGTTGTTCTTGTGGTGACCTGGTTCTTATTAGCCTTCCGTTATCACCAAGGTAGCTTCGAAAGGTACTCACGCAGATGGAAGTAATAGTTCTGTGCGTATCCAATCGCCATAAGAGTGCCGATGACGTGGACGAGTGCTATGCCTTGGTCAGTCCTATTTCCGATACGACATACGGCCGTCTTTTCCTCCTGGAAAGGCTCGGTGTTGACTTACGCCATGCAGATGCCTTTTGGCCCATGTATCTTGCCTGGTATCTCTGCAGGAGTCCCTTGGGTTGTCGTACTGGAGCAGCTCCGCGTGGGAGCTTCTCGTAAAAGCTGACTACATTTTGCATTCGCGCGGCATCTGCAGCGCCGCCGATGGCCTATTTTCGCAAATGTCAGCCCCCATGCTTCTCAGAATTCTCTCTTCCCGATTCTAAGCAGTATCGCAGAAAATTGTAATCGTAGAGCTTGTCGTGGTCGCAGCCGAGGGATGTGTTGAGACGGGAGGTACGTACGCTCGGTGAGGCGATCTGCACATCAATGTCAGCAGGCGTATATTACAAGTCCATCAGCAGTGTTTGTACCTTTGGTGGGATGATTGTAGAGACCATGGCTGCTGTGTGTCTGTGGTCGTCGCTGGCGCAAGAAGCTGGTCGTTGTGAAGTTCGAGATGTGGTGCTTCCTTCAATGCTCGGAGACTTCCGGCATCCCGTCCCGGCCAATCGCCAACTCCACATTCGCATGACCTGCACCATGGCATTGAACCTCACCTCCAAACTGCCAGTGGCCATATCAATAGCAGCTCGCCATGGCCTCACTCAGATCAGCATCAGTGTTCCGAGCTGCTGCTAGTCGGCCAGCACTGTCCCAGCGAGCGCCCGTCCTCGCACGCTTCCAGTCGAACGCGAAGATCAACGAGCCGGCGGAGAAGACACAGCCGGGACCGGCGTCCACCTTTACCTCACCCTCTGGCAAGCTGGGAGAGAGTGGCCTCGTAAGGCAAGAAGGACCGGGAGAAGGACAGCCAAGGCACAAACCAGATTACAATGTGGCCATTGACTACAGGACATCGTAAGGAGGCAACGGTGAAGAATCCCTTCATGCACGTAGCTAATGCAGTGGCAACAGGAACTTTTCGCCTGTCCCAATGCGCGTAATGGACGGAAGTGAACCAGGTCTCGATACGCCAGCTGCTGTGCTCTCCGGCGCACCAGTCGAGCTTCAAGCACGCACAGTCCGGTATGCTTCCCTGCATGTCAAACAGGTCTATAAGTCACACCCGCTGACATTTCTTTGCAGCATCTACAAGCCCGCAAAACCTGCCACACAATCCGGCGACTGGACCTCGCATCACTGGCGGATGGACTGGGACCTTCTATCCAAGGGCCACAGATGGGAGAACCCTTTGATGGGCTGGCAGTCCAGCTCCGACTTTATGCAAGGCACACACTTGAACTTCGACTCGAAAGAAGACGCTATCAGATTCGCCAATAAGCAGGGCTACGAATACTTTGTGCAAGAACCGAACGAGAGGAGAATAATCCCGAAGGCATACGCAGACCAGTTTGTTCACAGCCCGAAGAAGCTGAAGCAAGTGCGGACGAAGTAAGAAGATGGAAGTGTCGCGCGTGAAGCAGACGAGAGGAGCAGCTGCATAGTTTAGAGGCAAGAAATGTACATATGCCACGGTATGAGAGGAAGGCGATGATGCATGGACAAACAAATGGCTTCTTCAAATACTGACACGCTGCTGCTGACATTGACAGGGACACAACGACCATCTTGGCCCGTAGCATGCTCTCGGATCGGCGTTTCTTGGGGAGACATGGCACCATCCAATTGAGCCGCGATTACCAGAAATCTGCCCGGAGATACCGCGACTCCCGAATCCGCCAAGCCAGGTCAGATACAAAACTTGCCATCAACTCCCTCGCCCTCAATGGATCAGTAAACACGCCCGTCTGACGGAATCTCGATTCATTTACACTGGAGTGACTGGCGTATTGGACTTTTGGGTGTATTCGCAGGCATCAATTCATCAAGTTTCATTGGAAAGCATTTGACTGGTCACGGGATCCCATCTGGATCGGCAAGACTTCTTGAAACCCATCATCACTCGAGAGTGTTGATCAGTATGACCACCAAAATCTCATCAAAATCTCGGACCCTCACCGACCACATTCATCGTCTACCTCGAGAACTATTCGACATCATCTACACGAAGACCATCACAAGTCCCCCGTCAGCTTCACATATTCAGCCTGAAACGTATTGTCCTCCCAGTCTACTTCAAACGGATCGCCAAACCAGAGCAAAGTTCGCAGAATCATATTTCAGCAATACCTCTTTCATCATCTCTTCGGAGGAAATGCTCACGCGCTGGCTAATGTCCCTGGACCCGAAGCATCGGGCCATGGTCAAGGATATCAGATGTGTGCTGTGGAATGAGTCGATTCCAGAGAAAGGCAGTATCAGGGCTTACGAGCATCGCATTGAGGGTTTTAATGCGAAGCTCAGGATTGAGTGGATGTTTGAGAAGGAAATCGCGGGAGTGGTGAATTGGTTGTATGAAGAGGATCTGAAGGGTCTCGCATGAGGAGTGCACAATGATGAAGCGTCATTCTTGTTGAAAGCCGAGAAGTGGTATTGCCAACAGAAGCGGTGACTTTCTATCGAAATAAGATATGATGACTCCCATGCGAGCAAGCGAGAGCTAGGCGTGGTCATTCTCTCTCAGCCTAACACGCCGGTCTCGAACGGCTGGAGTCTGTGGTCTTGTACTCGGCTGCACGTAGCAGCCTTGATCCAGGAGGCTGAAGACTGAGATCTCTGCGAAATCACGCCGGCGATGTGATCGGTCAAGGTCCAGCATTACATCCCTGCCAAACGACTGCCACTGCCTCTGCTTCCAGGACAAACGCGACCACCTCCCTCACCTTTCACAGGCCTGACGAGAGACAACTCTTTTCTATGCTCGGCAGAATTAGCAGAATACGGCTTTGAAATTTGTATTTTACCTATAGAACGTCGTCAGACCCGAATACGAGCGCCTCGTCCAAGACCACGATCGATTCCTAAATGGCCCCGACCGCCGTCGATATCCCTAGCAGATGGCGATTGCGTCAGTATGAGCTTCTGCTGAACACTCATCCTAGCAACGACGTTTGCCGTTCGATCGATGCAATATCGAAGTCGTTCTCGCGTCGTCGTTTGAATCCGTTCGCTTGAAAGCGTTGTTCATGGTGGCTGCCATGACACCAATAATACCGGTTGAAAGACTCCGAAGGGATTGGACGCTGGACAAAGGTGATCGAGGTTTTCTGCCGCTGACGTACAATAGGGTCTCTAGGTTCAGTGAGCTTGCACACGAGTGAATACGTGAGTGAATTGGGCTCCGAAAAGCAGCACATGACATGCGGCAACGCAGCACATGCTTCGGCAATTCCGCATAGCATGTGCGTGTCTAAATCACGAAACTCACCTGTGCGCTTCAATATCTTTCTATCTGCCGACATAAACTTGCGTCAACACTTACAAAGACTTCTAACAATCCAAAATTACCATCGAGACACCACCCAACATGTCTACAGGTGCAAAGCGCTCTTTGAAAGGTTTTCTCGAGACTCTACCACAAGAGCTCTATGACTTGATCTACTACGAGACATTCACGATCGCACCAGACAAGACCTTCTACACTGCTAACAAGAAGAATGAAACACCAACTCCCAGACCAGTTATCCTCGTTGACAAAACCACCCGGCCACCAACTAACATGCACGTCAACCACGTCACTAGGATCAAAGTTCTGAATTCCTACTACTCGAATACCTTCGTCTTCAATACCCCAGACCTGTGCAAGCTTTGGTTCAACTCGCTCCCATCAACTTCTCTAGTCCAGAAAGTTGGCTTTGTCGTGCACGGAGAGTTCATGGATCAACCAGCAATCGATGCAGCTGTCTGGTTGATTCAGCACCAAGGGTTTGGCATGAAGGATGGCCAATACCTGAATGATTCAACGGAATGTTTGAAGAACGAGAGTGGAACGAAGGTCTGTTCCGTGAGGTAAGTGCGGAAGACTGAGTGCAAGAGAAATGCAGCTGACTTGTGAGGGAAGGAGAATGGAGTAGACGGCAACAGACGAGCTTCAGACAGAATTACACTCTTCACGACCGCGCATGTATCTGGATATTGGACCTGCGCAATTGATTTCCTTCACCCCCATTGTCTTATGCTGTAACCAGTCAGATCGGTCACACACTGAGTAGGTCATAAAAGGTGGATGCGCAGGGCGAAGTCAAAGCGTGCACCCCAAAGGGAGGACGACACAAGGCTGCGACTTCAATCCTCGGTCCCTTTTTCAAGATCCTGAACTCGCTCGCACGACATCTCAAAATGAACAAAACTCTTCTTCTCCGCGAGCTACTCGAATAGCTATCACTGGAGCTCTACGACATGATCAATCACGAAACCTTCGTCGCGATACCCTGGATCAATAACGTCCAGATTCACCGGTCTTGGCTCCCGCTGCCAATCACACAAGTCAACAAGACAACGAGAGACAAAACCGTCGACCCCTTCTATCTCATTCAATCTTTCATTTTTCCCTTCACCAACCATGATCTACCGATGGAAACGTAGCTACGAGCACATATTGGATTCTCGAATTGGGAAAATCTAGTACACGTACCAGACAGAGTTCAACAAAGGGCCGTTGTTTAGAGACTACGTATGGAGCACTCTACCACCAGAACTCTACGAGCAAATTTACAACGACACTTTCGACATCATCTCCACACTGCATCGAGAAATTTACATCAACAAATCCTGGCGACCACCATCTATCCTTCTAATCAATCAAGTCACGCGAGCCGATCTCCTACATGCATACTATTCCAGCCGTACCTTCGTAGTGCGAAGACGAGACACATATTGGTTCGACTTGTTCTGCGCCTGGATCGATAATCGCAAACACTTGTGGCACAACTCACCAACAGGGTTCGGAATTCCGATTAGGCTTGGTGATATAGGGCATATGGCCATGGGGGATGCGAGGATTTTTGGAGAGAGGTCTGCGGTTCGGAGGCAGAAGAACTTCTGGTCTCGATGATGAGGTTAAGGCTGCGAACTCGCATAGGCTCTACCTTACGTAGCACTTCTACCCGTACTTTCTCCAACATCATCACACCCGTACAGCATGTCTGAAGCCTATAAATTATGCACGCTGCTCGACCGTCTACCCAAAGAACTCTTCGATAGAATCTACGTTAGCTATAGTTCAAATCCTTCAGTCCGTAATCGGTGAGCTTTTTCTCAAGTTTTCAAAGATTCACCCCATCGTGTCTAAAAGCAGCGCCGAGCGCCAATATTCCTGCTTTCGTGTCGAGAAGCACTGCGCTAAACTAAGCCTATGAGTGCGCGATCGATATAGTAATCTTATTCAAATGCTCACTTCGGAACTTATAGAATGTTCTCTAGAATATGATTAAACGCTATTTCTTATAACTTTACAACTAGAAGCACCGAAGTCCCTAAGTCTTCGAGCTCGTAATCGATATTTAAATCTCCTTCAAATTCTCACTTCGGACTTTTTTGAATCTTCTCTAGATTATTATTAAACGCTATATCTCGTAGCTTTGCAACTAGAAGCACTGTAGTTCCTAAGTCTCCGAGTCCACGTTTCAAGTCTATAAGTACGTGATTGATGTATGAATCTGCTTTCAATACTCACTTCGAATTTTATTGAATCTTCTCTAGAATATTATCAAACGCTATGTCTCATGCCTTTGCAACTAGAAGCACCGTAGTCCCCAAGTCTCCGAGTCCAAGTTTCAAGTCTATAAGTGTGCGTAATCGATGTATGAATCTGCTTTAAATGCTCACTTTGGATTTCATTGAATCATCTCTAGAGTATTATTAAACGCCATTTCTTATGCCTTTCCAAATAAAAGCACCGCAGTCCCTAAGTCTCCGAGTCCAAGGATCAAGTGTATTCATAAACCTCCACGTAAGAGTCCACTTCCAACCACTCTAGAATCGAAGAGAATCGCCACTCGCACCAGATTCGCTCCTGAACGCTTTCTTAGCACATTCCCATCGAAATCGTAGTACATACTTACCTCTAGTTCTTCCACCATTTCGCGGTAACGATCTCGAACTCCCAAGTCTCAATATATTGCCACATTGGCAATGGATACAATCGGCTCAGCATTTCATTTAGGGGGTTCTGTATCGGATCTTGGTCGGGATGGTAAGAGTACTGAATCCCAAGAATGAGGGATTTCTGGTAGGCAGAGAGTGTATCGATCCAGCGACGACACTGGAAGTGATCGCGCAAGATGAAAGATGCAGAGTAGTATGCTGCTTGAATGGTAGTGCGGGAAGCACGGTCGACTTGCATGATCGCTGGAGGACGTGTTGAAGAGGTTATGTTGTGGGTCGTTGGGAAGGAGTCGGTCGAGAAGGTAAGGCCGTATATCTTGTCGAAGATCTCCTGCGGCACCTCTTGCATGAGCTTCCAGATGGGACGCTGTGTTGCCATGATTCTTGCTGATCGAGGTCTTCTACCGCTGCGAATGGTGATTGTTCTTGTGAGTAATGTCAATCGGGCAAATGGAAAGTATGAAGAGTATGGAGGAAGTCTTGTGACAACTCACATGCAGAACACATGTATCGGATCTTGGTCGGGATGGTAAGAGTACTGAATCCCAAGAATGAGGGATTTCTGGTAGGCAGAGAGTGTATCGATCCAGCGACGACACTGGAAGTGATCGCGCAAGATGAAAGATGCAGAGTAGTATGCTGCTTGAATGGTAGTGCGGGAAGCACGGTCGACTTGCATGATCGCTGGAGGACGTGTTGAAGAGGTTATGTTGTGGGTCGTTGGGAAGGAGTCGGTCGAGAAGGTAAGGCCGTATATCTTGTCGAAGATCTCCTGCGGCACCTCTTGCATGAGCTTCCAGATGGGACGCTGTGTTGCCATGATTCTTGCTGATCGAGGTCTTCTACCGCTGCGAATGGTGATTGTTCTTGTGAGTAATGTCAATCGGGCAAATGGAAAGTATGAAGAGTATGGAGGAAGTCTTGTGACAACTCACATGCAGAACACATGCAGAACACATGCAGGATGTCTACGAGCCGACCACAAATGTCTTTCGCACATGCGACTTCCCCAAGCTCATTCCCTTCGCATCGATTGCCTCTGGATAGTCATCTCAGGTCTCGTTACGGTCCGCGGCACATCTTGGGTATTCTTGCCTCTGGAAATGACTGAACAGCCACTTCGTCCGCAGGGTATTTCATCGTAACCATGTCGTCGTCTCCACGAGGAATTGCGAGCGGAGACATGTCTAGTCTAGGGATGTGTTCAAAGGCAGTGGCATCCCTCCAAGGTAGTATCGTCGATATTGAGGTCGTAACCAAGACTACAATGGTTTATCTATACGCACCACAGCATCATGGCTGCAGGCATAGATCGGTGCTACCACTGAACCCAAGCTTCTACAAGGTGCTGGCAAAGACCGGGCTTTCGGGTCCACTGCGCTCTTTCTATCAAGCAGCCTCGTTATCCCAACAAACATGATGGTGTTTGTCATAGTTGTTTTGTCAAATGCGGGTACATATGTTGTCTGAATGCGGGTAAATAAGAAGGAAGGAAGCTGAGGAAGGCCGGGTCAAGATTTGAGATTGTGCCAAGAGCGCACAGACCAGCATGGAAGATGACAGCACCGCGTCACAACACAACGACATTGGATTACCGACGAGGCTGTATATCAACGAGCGCCATGTGTACCGCATCAGGATATACCGTCTATATCATGTGGCTCATAACAAATCAGGCAGCTCCTTCTTATTAGAAGATCCCTAGATCCAAACCTTACGGCCGCCACGAAGATCCATCTAGACATTCCTGGATGCTCCACAGATTATCGGGGCCATTCTACCATATATTCAATAATACCTCCTACCAGAGAGTTCATGAATAGTAGAACGCTATAATCGTTGACCCGGCGCCTTCGCACTTCGAAGATCAACTAATTGCCGGCGTTCGACTAGACTAGCTCTCGCTGCTCCTAAGAATACAACTTCGCCCGCCGAATCGGTCATGAAAATGTTCGCTTATATCAATCCTCACTGCCTTCCTCTAGTCACTAGTGATAAGGGCCGTATCCATTCTCAACCAGCTGCATACGGCATAAAAGACTATACTTACACATTGCCTGCTAGCGCCAATCTATCTCTCGCGAATGCTAGTATTCCGGTCGTTTCGAACGAATCTTATATTGGGAAAAAGAAGGGGTAATCACTGCATATTACAAGTTATACAACCAGGCTCGTCCCGTAAGGCTCTACTATCCGAAATCGAGGGCCTGCGTCCTTTACTTTGTTGAAGTGAGTTGACGTGACAACAAGCACATGCATTAAGCACGGTCCAGCCACGGGCAGAGTATATAAAAACCCATCGAGCTTCAACCTCTAGCTTCAACTTCGAGACTTAAAAGATACATCGTGCAACAAGATGGCAAGCAACCGCCCTCGTCCGCTGAGCTACTTTGTTCAGTCGCTACCGCAAGAACTCTTCGATCTCATCTACGAAGCAACCTTCACTGTCGCGCCCGGAACTCTGATGCTCAGCGAGCAATCTCGCGCTAACATGCCCAGGAGCCTCATGCAAATTGACCGCTATTCCCGCGCCAAGGTCGCCGAGCAATACTACGCCAACACTATCATTGCGACGAGCTATACTCACATGGAAGACCTACTCGCTATCATGACGCCGCAGCACAAGAGGTTCTTGCGCTTGATTTATGTCGTTATACCCTGGCCCGAGGCGCCCACCAATCGACTCGAGGCGATCCGACTAGCAATGATGCGAGTAATTGTAGAGCACCGGCTCACTTCTCACTGGCTTTGCCGCTATGCGAGGACTATCTTCGCAAGGTTAAGATCATTACCAAGATTGAGGTAGGAGCATTGTAGACGCGATAGGGGGATTTTGTGCTGATGAAGAATAGCACGCTAAATAAGCACACGCAACATCCTTCCTCGCCCTGGCCCTCGCACTGAGTAGCTAATGCGCTTTGTTGTTATGGATCCGATGATTTCCGAGTCCAAAGAATAGGAGTCGCACTGCCGGAAGCGCCCTAAGGAACGATTGGACACCTAGCGGAATACAGAGTGGCTATTAGCAGCTGGTTCCAACGAGAGCTCATTCAATCTTCGGTAATGCTGCATATAGCCACCGTTCAGACAAGAAATGAGCGATGACTGGGGACCGAACGTCTCAAAATTCGACTGAGGCAAATATCTCAAAAGATTCGCAGTGGCTGAGCAACCAGAATCTGAGATGAGGCCGCCACCAACCTGTCTCCCATGAACACAATAGAAAACGCAACGAAGGCTTTTCCTATGCGACTCCGAACTCTCCCATTACATTTCCATCGTCCCCAAAAACATGCCAAATGATGTACATACATCCAGCTTCCTCGATTTCACATTCCAAAAATCCTCTTACAAGCCAATCGTAACAGTCTGCTTCTGACCCTGCTTTTTCGCAATGCTTTCACCCGCGAGTCTGCCAAAAGTCATCGATCGCAGACACGATGTAGCAGGAGGATATTCGTTGTAGAAAAGACCAGTCATCTCGCCGGCAGCCCATAGACCAGGGATTGGCACATCATTAGTCGACACGACGCGGGCATCAAGATCAGTCTTCACACCGCCGTACGTGAAAGTCAGGTTTGCAGTCATCGGGTAGCCGTAGAATGGACCTTTCTCGATTTTGGCGGCCCAGTTGGTTTTGTTGGGGGAGAGGCCAGTTGTGGCTTTGCCGTCGAGCTTCATGAGGTCGAATGGCTTGTCGTTGACCGCAGCGTTGTATTCGTCGACAGTCTTCTTGAGTTGTTGTGGATCGAGGCCAAGCTTCTCAGCTAATCCCTCGATCGTATCCGCCTGCTCTGGTGGCTGGTCAGTGGTCTCATACACCCAGCTGCCTTTGAAGCGCTGCATGATTGGGTCGTCGGTGACAAAGTAGCAGGACTGGTTGTGGTCTTTCCAGCAATAGAGCGCAATCATTTCAAAGGTGGCGAATAGGTGGCGTTGTCCCTCATCATAGAACCGCTTGCAGTCCTTGTTGACCACAATGCCGTAGTTGTGTCCTGAGACCGCGTTAGAAATTTTAACGTGCTGTAGGAAAGGAGGTCTCACCCCAAATGACAGCATCCGGCTTCGTGGCTCGGGTGTCTACTAGCTCACAGTGCATGCCATCGAAAGAACCCGCGGTTCCGGCACCAACCTCAAGAGCCATGCGAAGACCAGCGCCTTTGTTGTATCGAATACCTGGTGCAATTAACGGTAACTTGTGGGAGTCACGGCCAATATATCGAGCCAGCATCTCTTGGTTGCCCTCAAAGCCACCACAAGCAAGGACGACGTCCGGCGCAAGCAAGTCGTACTGCAAGCCATCACTCTTTCGGACTTTGAGACCTCGGATCGCGCCTCTGTCGTCTTGTAGTAGCTTCAAAGCTTCTGTTTCCCAGTGAATATCGGCATTTGAATAGCTCTTGATGTGCTCCATGATTTTGGTGATGATGGCGTTGCCACCGCCATCTGGGAACACGAAATGCTGATCTGTGTCGAATTCGAGAAGCACATTTGGCTCATCATGGTGGATAAATTTCACGCCATGGTCTTCACAATACTTGGCGGTTATTGGAGCTTCATGTCGAAGCTTCTCACAGTACGTCTCGTCTGCGATGCCATCGCTCACGCGCCTCATCTCCTTGACCCAGTCCTTGTCTGCAGATGTTAGGGTCACTACAGTGAGTGAGCGGAGTAGTTGTGAGCGTACCAAAGTTAAGATCCTTGTCTAGTCGTAAATAGGCCATTGTCCATCGAGAGGCTCCGCATCGCTCGCCATCCTTGCCGACTTCGACGAGGGCAACACGGCCACTCTTGCCGCTGGCTTTCAGTGTCTCTAGGTAGCTGAGCGTAGCGAAAGAGCCGCCGAACCCGGAGCCAACAACGATCAAATCGTAGCCTTTGAATGTAGCCATGGTCGTGTCTTGTAGTGTTAGTGTTAATGATAATGTGCTGTCTCCTCGGCCTAGTGGTACAGTGAAACTCGCCAACGACTACAACCATCCTCACCTATTGATATATATGTTCCAGAAGAGCAAGCTTCAGCTGCCCACCTTACCCACAAGCGGGGTTTGCAGCTTGGGAGACAATTCCTGGTTACACGCTGTAGATCCTCGAACTGTTCCTGGAACGAATGCCTACCGTATGGCTTGACCACAAGGTTCGCAGCTCGTGAGGAGGGCTTGAGTGGTCTGACAGGATCGTTTTGCCCAGCGTTCGATCGTCTCTTTCGCTTCGTATGCAGCCATATCCAGTACAATGCGGGGTCAGGAGTGAGATGTAGAAGTTACAGGTTCCTCTCCTCCGACAAGACCAGATCTTGCAAACACCTGCATTCTGAGAAGGATGCTGGTGCAAGACGAGGTTCCGTCCTACTCGTTCAAGCAGGGCGGAGCGATAGTAGGTCGCCAATACTGGCCTACGAACACTTCCAGCGCGTCTTCTAGTCTCGTGTGCAAAGAGCCATATCTGCTCAGAATTTGATGATATGATCGCGGAGAGTCCTTGAAGTCGTGTGTTGGCTGCGATGGAATGCCCTCGACATAGCAGGAGTATCCTCGATGTCGGCGGGAATAGTGAGGCAATGGAAGTGGAAATATCGTAGCGGGCATCGCCGGGCAAGGAGGTGAGGCGATATGTGGATTTGTTAGGGCTTCTCGGATGTCGGATGTCGGATGTCGGCTGCCGAAAGTCGCGAGTCATGCAGCACGACTTCAAGTTAGTCATCAACAGCGCTATGAGTTCGCTCGTTTTCAGTCACAACCGCCGACGTAGACCACACCTCGCTGTAATCGGATCTCGACCCGAAGCCAACTCACGTAGCATTACAGAGTACAGTCCGCCCTCTACTCTCCCCAGCCAGCTGAGCCGCTCGAGCCTACGCGCCGCAGCAGACCGCCCGATCGAATTGTGAGCACGCAGTATACCGGTACCGCGACCGATAGACAGCACAGCAAGGCGAAGAAAAAGGACCGCGCATAGGCAGCGCGCACACTCCGGCAGCGCGCCGCTGGGCGCAGCAAATTGCGGACCATGAGTGACCTGGATAAGGCGATTGCACAATTGCGAGCATGTCGGCCAATACCTGAGACACAAGTGCGCGAGCTCTGCTACAAAGCGAGAGAATTGCTCATCGAGGAGGGCAATGTGGTCACGGTCGATGCGCCGGTCACGGTGAGTCGGACGGGAGCGTGGTAAGGACATGGCGCTGACGGGGCGTAGATTTGCGGCGATATTCATGGCCAGTTTCACGACCTCATGGAGCTATTCCGCGTAGGTGGCGATGTGCCGGACACGAACTACCTCTTCATGGGCGACTTTGTCGATCGCGGCTTCTATTCTCTTGAATCCTTTCTACTCCTGCTATGCTTGAAAGTGCGCTACCCAGATCGCATCACGCTGATACGAGGCAACCACGAATCACGACAGATCACGACAGTCTATGGCTTCTACGATGAATGCTTACGGAAATATGGAAGCGCAAATGTATGGCGTTATTGCTGCGAGGTGTTTGACTACCTTGCTTTGGGTGCCTTGATCATGGGCGCAGCAACCGACCTTGAACCGACCGATGCTGCCTTTGCCGATCCTGCAGCCACATTTCCAGATCTCGAAGATGTTGAGATTGAGCTCTTCAACTCGCAAGGACAAATTATCAATCGCTTCCCGCGAACAAGACCGGCACTATCGGTGGAGCAGCCCCAGTCCAACCCACCTTCATCGCCGTCTCAGACAGCAGAACCAACACCATCGCAAAACGGTCCGCCGGGCACGGCGGCATCAGGAGCTAGCAGAGGCCGTCCGAGCAGCAGTGGTGGCGCCGTGCTCTGCGTACACGGCGGCCTTAGCCCTCTCATAGACAGCATAGACAAAATTCGATTGCTGGACCGAAAGCAGGAAGTGCCCCACGAAGGTGCCATGTGCGACCTGTTGTGGTCAGATCCTGACGAAATTGACGGCTGGGGTCTTTCACCTCGCGGCGCTGGCTTCCTGTTTGGTGCTGACATTGTCAAATGCTTCAATCACAAGAACGACTTGAGCCTCATCTGTCGAGCACATCAACTGGTCATGGAGGGCTTCAAAGAGATGTTCGACAGCACCATTGTCACCGTATGGTCAGCACCCAACTACTGCTACAGATGTGGCAATGTGGCAGCCATTCTGGAGCTCGGCGAGGACGGCTCGAACGCTGGCTATGCGCCGAGGACAAATGGCGACTTGGGTAGATCGAACGGCATCCTACCGGAACAGTACAACAAACAAGGCCCGGGAAGGCGCTACCGTATATTTGACCCGGCGCCGCAAGACAGCCGAGGCATGCCGGCCAAGAAGCCGGTTGCTGACTACTTCCTTTGAATGACTTGTAGAAGTGCATGCATGCTTGCTTCAGCGCAGCAAAAGGAGTTGGACATGAAATACCCGTGTGTACTGTGTATCATATACATAACGCAGAAGACCTTGCAAAATTCAATGATGACACGATTGAACCATCTCTACATGTAGTGTATACAGATGCTATCTGGCAAGGAATGTATCAATTGCCTGGCATTGACTATTTGAAATCGTTTCCCGGAAAATGTTCGCGAGCTAAGCAATGCATAGTTTTGGCATTTCACGCACCGACACTACTGAGGAAGCCTCACAGTCGCGCTGTTCATTTCAATGCCCACAAGAAACCCCGATACTCATTAACCCACCCACCCACCCACCCATTTCCATTTCGCGGCTCGCCTGTCGCGCGCGTGGAAAAAGAAATCTCAGCATCCAAGCTTTTTTTCGACGACAGCTACAATACTAATCTATAAGAAGACTTACGCCTCCTAACCTTTATTCGCATAGATGCGCCGGAAAAAAAAAGAAAATCTCGGTTCTGCTTTGCTACTGCGAGTTACCTTACAATTACATCCCTAGATCGTAGGTAAGATACTAAGCGTTGTTCTAGAGCTCGAGATGTGCATATAAGCGCCTATTATATAAGGATGTTATTCATTATCAAGCGAATCGAACACGTAGCGAAGGTATTAATCGTTATAGAAAATTAGTTGAATAACGAGAGAAAGTGAGAGACTCCAAGTGGTTTCGCTAGCTAGGCCGTCGACCATAATGCTTCCATTCAGCATGAACAAAAATCTAGTAACTTAGGTAGGATCGCTTGCCCTGGGTATCAAGCAACCAAGCCGCCCCCCAATAAGTATCCCATCCCTCCCCTCCGGCCACAAAAAAAAAATCAAAATCAAAATCTGAGACATAATTTTTTTTCATTCATTCGTAATCTTGTACAGAAGCCTCACTCAGCCAAATCCGCTCGTAAGGGCGCAAAGAGGCTTTTTCATGCCATGGCTTGACGAAGTAATTCTCTCGCGGAGGAGGTGCGCTGCTGCGAAAAGACATGTGTGAGCAAAAAAGTTGTATTGCTCACATCAGGGCTACCACTTACTCGTGCCTTGGTGACAAGTTGAGGGTTCGCGTCGGACTTTCGGGGAGTTGGGGCTCCCTCCAGATGGGGATGGTGTCACTGGTTCTACTGTCCTTTCGCTTGTCGGTGGGGAAGTAGGGGATATCTTCGGGTGGCTTCATGGTGTCTCTGGGAGTATGAGTATCTGCGGTGATGGATGAGGCTGAGGAGTGTCTTGAGTGCCAATTGCGTAAGCCTCTGAGGGATCCTTGCAGCGGTGACGGCTTGGATTCTCTTCCTGTAGTGGGGGAATTGGTTATCGAAAGGGTTGGAGATGTCGGTCCGGAATCGTTCAATGTTGATCTTGAAGACCTGCGACCGAGGCGATTTTCCTTCATGGCGGTATCTACGAGACCCTGTAGCTCGGGCTCGATCCAGAATGGTTGACTGGGTTTGCCTCTCTGCTTTGAGGATAGCATTTTGATTTCCTCGACGTCTTCGTCCTGCCAAGCCATGGCCATGAGGTCTAACTTCTGCGTTACCCACTCTGAAGACTTGTCATTCTCTGCCGCGACATTCTCGAGCTCTATTCTGAAGTCCCAGTATCTGTCACGTTGCCGAGTCTGGATATGATCTCCAATGCAAGCCATGCAAACGAAAGATTGGTCAAGATCTCGGGGCTGAGCATAATCCGGCGGTTCTCGTACATGACAGTTATTTGCACAGGGCTCAGGTTCCGCAGTCAGGATTATGTGGCCACATGCAAGCTTGTGGTCCATAGCATCAAATGTGCATGCGTCGAAGTGTGGCCCGCAATACATGGAGCCGTCGGTCGATAGCATATGCATATGCGTCGGCATACTGCGCCTGTTTGGGGGTTGACTCTGAGGCGTTACGGTGGGCGTGGCGGCTCTGGATTGAACTTCTGGCGTTCCTGTTCGCAACGTCTCAGGTTCCTCGGTCTGTTTGGGAGAAGAGCGCACGGGAAGCCTGCCGTTCCTAGGAAACATTGGTTTCCTGGCCACTCTGTCCGGAGTCAGTGCGATACGGCGGAGGCCAGCTCCCGGTTGCTTGCGGATGGCATGATCCTTGGGCACACGTGAACTGGTAGTCATGCGTTTTGCAAAGTTGTGATGTTGGGAGAGTGATTCGTGTTCTCCAGGAGCCAGCTCCTGCTGACGGTAGGCACTCGTGATGGTCATCATGATGGATAGGATGGAGTGAGCAGCATCAATGACCAGCGTCCTTTGTTCCTTCTATTGAAAGGCTCGGTGTGGAGATTGGGTTGTGTTTTGAGAGTTCATTGTTCTTCTCGATTTGGAACAAGAGTCTCAGAGAATGTTTCTGGCTTAAATGAGGTAGCCGTCGCATCATAATCGCATTGTGAATGAGAGGTGGCCCTTCGTGAATGCGGTGGTTGCTTCACCGCCAGCGGAGACCAGTACCAGTAGAAATGCGTAAGCTTCACAATACTACGCCGTCGGACTTCTTGTTGCAATATTTACGAGCGCTTCGTTTCGACCGTGCCTTGCCCGAGTCGAGTGTGATCTATGACCGCAAACACAGATGCTGTTCTTCTCCGCTGTCAGATGGTTGCAAGCAGTGCACATGGGCTGGCCAGTGCCTAGCTACGATGACGTGCGAAAGGTCGGGATTGTCAATTAGGATCAATTAGCTGAGATGAGGCACTCAGCGATGTCAAGGTTTGATCCCTGTTGCCTGTGGGAGCAGCGGCCAAGAAACAGGAGATAAATGGGAGTGTTCGCCCTGCCTCACCGACCGTCATGTCCATGCCCATCTCGTGTGTCTTCGGTGTTATCCAGAGGCGTGAAAAGAGAGGAGAAGTTGGAAACGGAACACGATCGATGCAGAGTCAAGGCGACAAGCCATGGGACACTTCGACCATGCCAAGCGTTTCCCAAAGGAGCTAGAAGGAACCTGTGCGAGCGCTCGTGTGTGTGTGTGTGAAAGACGATGGCTGTGCAAGAAAACAAAAAACAAGCTAGACTTGCATTAGCAGAGCTATGAAGCTGTCTCCTCTAGTGGCAGTACTACAAGTCTGCCCTCAGCTCTGCGCTTCTCAACGCCCCTTGTTCTCAACTTCAGCTCCATCCACCCCTAGAGCTCACCATGTCCGTCATTAAAGAATACACAATCGACGTCCCACAACAGAAGATCGACCGCTTAAAGAAGCGATTGGATGACACAGACTTCCCATCAGAATTAGAAGGCAATCCAGCCTGGGACTACGGCTCTCCCTTGTAAGCTCTCCTCTCCCTCCATCACTTGCACCACAAATCCTAATCGAGATGCGGAATTCCAGAGCAGACATCCAACGCCTCGTCGAATACTGGCGAACGAAATTTGACTGGAGAGCTCACGAAAAGAAGCTAAACGAGCTACCCAACTTCGAGGTGCAGGTCAGCGTCGACAAGCATGGCCCAGTGGATATGCATTTCGTGCATCAAAAGAGCGATGTGCAAGGAGCAATTCCGCTCTTGTTTGTCCACGGATGGCCAGGCTCTTTTCTCGAGGTCACGAAAATGCTACCGTATTTGAAAGGCGGAGATGGAAACCCGGCATTTCATGTCGTAGCTCCAAGTCTTCCGTCCGTGACTTCCTGATATTGTCTCTACGCAGACACTGACACTGACTTGGTCCTAGGAACTACGGCTTCTCAGGCCCCGCGCTGAAGCCTGGCTTCAACCTCGCCCGCTATGCCGAAGCATGCCACAAGGTCATGTTAGCATTGGGCTACAACGAATACGTAACTCAAGGCGGCGATTGGGGTTTCCTCATCACCCGCGCCCTGGCCCATCTGTACCCAACAAGTGTGAAAGCCCATCATATCAACTGGGCATGGGCCGCGAAGCCGGAAGAATTCGTGAACGGCACCAAACCCGAGCCTGAATACAGCGAGCGCGAGAAGAAGCAGATGGCGCTAGCAGAACGCTGGAATCCCTTCGGCATGGGCGACGGACGGGGTTACCTCGCCATTCAATCCACTCGACCCGCCACGATAAATTTCCTCTTGCGTGACAGTCCGGTTGGGAATTTGGCTTGGGTGTTTGATAAACTTGTAGAGTGGAGTGATGAATACGAGTGGACTGACGATGAAGTCTGCCTCTGGGTATCGATTTACGTCTTCTCCCGCGCCGGACCAGACGCAGCCTCTTACATCTATTACGAGGCTCTACATGACCCCGTGGAGATCACGGTGCCTATCGCTCAAGGCTATATCGATGTTCCGCTGGGGATTGCCGACTTCCCGGTAGAGCTCTGCAACAGTCCGGTATCTTGGAGACACACCATGGGACCAATCGTCTTCCAAAAGTTTTATGAGAAGGGTGGACATTTCGCGGGATGGGAACGTCCAAAAGATTTGGCTGATGGATTGTGCGAGATGTTTGGTAAAGGCGGCGGAGCGTATGGTGTGGTTTCTGGGAAGGATGGGTACTGATCGTAACAATACTACCACCTTATGGTAACAGGAATTGGCTGTGTAAGTAGTTCGCTGGAAATCAATTGGTAATCGTTTCAATTCTTTGCTGAGAAGCTGGTATATCAATAACGCTCGAACGCCGCAAATTCTGAAGTGGACCAGATATTCTCACGCTGTCTGTACCTGCGCATTCGCTTTCTTCTCTTCTCCCTCATCCTGCATTCTTCCTAGAACGAGGTCCTTCGTGAAAGGTGCTGTGGTTCGTCTATGCGGCACAGGCTCTTCTGTAGCCCATCGCCAAATATTCTTCACCGAGCCTTTCGTAGCAAACTCGATCAGGGGGGTCATAATCACGGCAAAGAACAAGATCGTAGCGTATGAGAAGAGCGCCGTGATGATCAGTGTAGCCCAATACGGAAAGCTCAGTCCGCTAAGCCATACAGCTACGCTGGCTCCAACACTCCAGAACACGAATCCGTGCATCACTAGGTCAAAAGTCAGTCGCTGGAGGAAAAATTGACCACAACGTTGTCTAGCTTACGATATATTGTCATGATATGTGGATGGAAGAATGTGACGATCTTAATGCTGAGAGCCTTCTGTGTCCACGTCGAAAGTTCGACGATCAGTTGAAGGCCGAGACTGAATGTAAGGATTGCCAGATTGGGCTCGTAGTACTGAGGATACGCCCACCAGATGCTAGGAAGGGACTCATAGATCGGTCTTCCGGTGGTGGGGTTGGGATGGATGGCGTTCTCCCAGGACATGAATGACCAGAAAAGAACGGACGAGTTGAAGAGAAGTGCCAATGGTGTTGCAAGCGTGATCACAACGGCGATTGTGATGATGCCGTAATGTCGCCACCATCGGGCGTATATCCATTTCTTCCAGTCGTAAGTAATGTCGAGATCTGCCAGCATAAGGCCAAGCCAATGGCACGCAGACCAGCTCTGTTGTGAATTAGTGCTTGATGTACCAATCGGGCTTGGAGTAGCTCTTACCTGTCCGTACCACCCACAGATGATTGTGAAAGTGTAGAAGGAAAATCGCTTCCATGGTGTCTTGACATCTTTTACGAGGACTGTTGCCAAGAGGGTCACGAAGGAAAATTGGAGCTGTACAGGAATAGTCCAGAGTACCTGTCTGACAGTTAGCGTCTGAATGTGCTGGGCATGGCCAAAGACAACTTACACCAACACAGTAATGATTGATGACCTCTGGTGCAGCGTTTGGAGTGATATACGAAATTTCCACTGCTTCGTTCAAGAACACTCCAAAGTTCGGCTGAGGCGTGACATACGGCCAGGTGCTGTACGAGACGCTTGGAAGCCATTCAAGCCTGCTTGTGAGTCCAAGCGAGATCAAGAAATATTCCAGCGTCATGAATATGAAAACCGGTATAAGCATTCGTGGCGCTCGCAGCAGCATTTTGTTGGCAATGTCGTTCAGCTTGCCAGTCTTGAGGTATCTTTGCGCCAGAAAGCGACATGAAGTGACGAAGAAAGGTCCAATCCACAGAGGGGTCAGGATGTATGGTCCCAAGATGTAAGATAGCACGAGATCTGCTTTGAAATGCATTACATATCCTCCACTTGTGGTGACATAAGGCCAAAATGTCAGCGAGAAATGGCGCAGCGTGACCATGATACAGCACAGGGCCACAAGACCTGCCAAGTAATCGATACGCTGTTGCGGCGCTTGACCGTGAGGCAGCTGCTCCTTGGCAGGGAGTGCCGTTGCAGCACCTGTCATGGCATCGGGGATGTTTGACTTATCCAGCATTTGTGCTTTGGCTCCATAGTCTTGAGGATTTTCGGGTACTGCAACTATAGGTAGCTTGTCGGTGATGAAAGAGACCTTCTTCTCGATTGAGCGGCCTTCCAGATCCATAAAGCTGCGGTGCTTGTGCTCGCGCTCGCTTGACGATCTTGAGTCGTACGACTTGCGACTTCGACTTGATGTTCGCAACGGGCTGGCAGATCTTGAAGCGCTCACTGGACGGACCCCATCCCCATTTTCCCGTCCAGTGCCAGAAAGGTCGAGATATGCTTGGTTCCGTGCAATCGACGTTCGAGTATCTTTATCCGTCTCCTCTTCGAGGTTCGGGTTATCGGGGCCATATCCAATGGGATGCTCCATTGGTGGAGGTAATACATCGACGCCCACAGATGCTTGTCGATTTGGCTGTGGAGCTGATGCACTGCGGGCGTGACCTGGAGTGCTTCTTCCAGACCCACCACGTAGACTTCGCATAGGGGCCAGAAACGCGTACATGGACTGATATGGTGAATGTCTCTCGGACTCATACGCTGGTAGTGGAGTTTGACTGCCTGATGTATCTTGGAAAGGCGAGAGGTAACCTGGACGCGAAGTGTAACCCGGTGCTGGTGTCTCGGCCCCAGATCCGGGACCGGTCACGCTTCCATAAAGATCACCTGCCGGGGGTCCAGGGTATGAAGCATTTGCCAGATCCGTACCGATAGATTCTCGAAGTGACTTGCGAAGTGCTTGCGTAGAATGCCTCTTGCTACCAGGGAGAGCCTTTAGTTTCTTCTTGATTCTCCACCAAGGCCCTCGTCGGATGAGCGCATTGATAATTGACACGGCCCCAAACACGCTGAAAGCTGCGGCGATGTAGCCTGCAACATCACGAATGCGTTGGTGCGGAGTTGACGGCTTCCACTTGACCACAGCTGCTGATTGGTATTCCGTTGACTCACGCAGAGTCATGTCATCCACAGAGCAGGCTGTAATCGCTTCGCAACGCTGATCATACTTTTCATGGTCCGCTTTCGTCATGAGAGACGTGTTGAAGAATGCTCGTACCCACTGCAGTTGTGCGACAGAGGCATTGACAGGCGGACCTTGCATGTAGTACTGGTCTCCAGTGGACCAGTGGGAAAAATACAGCGTCTGAGGGACCGATGGCAGAGTCCTCTCCTTCTTCGTAGCTCGACGAGTGCGATTATTGTTGATCCAAAAATCCAATGTGTCGTCGGTCCAGTCTATTCGCAGCTCCATAAAGCTATATGGGGAGAGCGCTGGAATCCTTGGTGGATCTCCTTTCTCGATCAAGCTGTAATTGGTTGCAAGAGAGTAGGATGGCGATTCACCATTGATGAGTTGAAGGACCCTTGCCTTCGTGGGCATGTCCATGTTGCACATATCGATGGTAGCAGTCTGAGTGTCGTTGTACTGCAAGAACATCGACATGGCACTTCCTCGTTCCAGATAAGAAGGTGAACGCATTTCGGCTCGAAAGCTGCCGTACAGAATGTCGCGTCGAAGCGATTGAAGTTCAGCTCCATTGGAAAGATGGTCAAATCTGCGGGCACCCAGTACCATTTCCAATCTCGGAGCAGTGCCATCTACGGCATCTTGCCAGGGGAGAGATCCATTGTTGCCGAATCGGACATTTGCAGGGCTTGCTCCTTGTCGAAACGTAGTGGTCCAGCCTTTCTGATTCTTGTGACTGTAGTCCATGAGTCGAAGAACATGTTGGTCCACCGATGTGGTTTCGTTGAAGTACATAATTATTGATTCTGTATAAAGCTCTCCAGTCTGCGGATCACGGAACCCGCATGAACACTGGCTTGAACTCGTCGCATTGCGTCCAGCGCCTGCGGCAATGCGCACCAAGAAGAGGAAGGCCACGAGAAACAGCATCTTGGGGGACCATAAACAAGTCACGATTGTCGTAGCGTCCGTTCCAGGTTGGATAGAAACAACAAGAAGAGATTGGAAAAAGGTCAAGAATGTTGCGACCAGCGATCACCACAGCCGAACGATATTCAGGTGGCAGAAAGCCGTTGCGTGAACTGATCAAAGGGCTCGGAGAATGTTAGCCATCAGGTTTGCCACGACTTCCAACGTGATGAGTACCTGGAGTATGACGTTCTGGACCTAGATTGCGCTGCGGCGATTAGCGAGTCCAGTGGATATCTGCGGCCATAACATGTGAGGCCGTAGCTAGTCCATGTCGATTGCCTATACAGTGAGGGATGATTTTGCCGAGATAGACCCACTTACTGCACATGCTGCACAGCAGGATCGCCATGCACACATATTGGTCTGTAGTCTCCACAGCGGCAGCGGGACAATATGCGAGCAGCTGTTCCATGTCGTGTCGAACTTGGTTCGACCCAGAGATCTCTGAACCTCATGTTTCAGCGGAACCGGTATAGGTTCTTTGTCGATCCGCGATTGGCTTCACTTCACTGGCAAAGTTCCTGATTGAGCGAGCGACTACGCCTTCAGTGTCTGGTATTTGACGAAATGGAGAAACATCTCAGATGCCAGTCGAGCAGAGGTATATGCCCAGCTCACGGTGGCATCCTCCCCGAGTCAGGACTCGTCTTGGTTTCCATCTTGGTTTCCTGCTGGCGATTGAGATTTGAAAGTTTTGCCATTTCGGAGGATTTGGGGCGCCATCTGGCCTTTCTCGAGTATGGTCCACGCATAGCCGCAAGTTGTATGATGAGCAAAGTTGCGGTAGCGATGCTGTTGCGCGCGCGCGCGCGAGGCAGTTTTGTTTAATTGCCACACGTTGTGCTTTGAATGAACCTCGAAGAAAAATGGGAAGGAGGTAGGCGGGAGAAACATTTACCCGCCCAAAAATGCTTACTGCCTTTTGCGGTTTACCGTAGAATGCCAAGACCTCGAGAAGAGCCGTATACCGCATTTTCAATCTACCTCTTTATAGACCGTGTTGCCTTATTTTCAATAGTATAGCGACCGTTGAGGTGTTGTTTTAACCGTTAGAATATCGTCGTTTCCGTAATGCCTCGTAAGAAGAAGCTACTAGCCGAGAATAAGGAGGAAAAGTATAATAGGCGAAGTACGAAGATGCCGCTTCTAACCGTAAAGAAGGCGGAGGTATTATTTATAGCGGACAAGTCGATCGACGATATAATACTAGCAACTAGCGTAGCGCGGTCGACCCTATATAAATAGCGTATTAATTATAACCTGTTTAGAGAGTATTACTACCCTCTACGCCTGCCGCTAGGTCGTAAGAAAACCCTTACTAAAGCTATATAGGACTAGCTCGAAGAATACCTCTCCTATCGACTAGAGGCATACCTCGAAGAGATGTGTTTCGCGCTATACGACGAATTTAACGTCTAACTATATCCTTCGAATATATAGCGCTACCTTGTCTATACGATAGGTTAGACTCGGAAGGCTTCTCGCAAGATAGCTAAAGAACGCAATCCTTTAGTAAGAGCCGTATAGAGTAAGAAGTGTAAGAAGTAGCCTATTAAGAAGTTAGTATTTATAGATAAGATAGCGATAAACTAGAAGACTGCTTACTGCAAGTATAGATAGTCGCCGAAGGGGATAGATTACTACGACTTCTAGTATACGCAACGTAAAGAGCGTACGTTAGTATTACCGGCATTAACGATTAATAGCTATCTTCCGTATACCCTCTATATTTAAGGCTCTATCGATTAAGTTACATTCGATAACTAGCTCGAGAACTAAGTACTACCGCCGCTTATTACTAGAAAACAGATAATCTTTATTATAGATAACGCCTTAATCTACCGTAGCGAGTCTGTCGAAGAGATAGTAAAGTTAGCTAGATATATACTCGAATATCTACCTCTATATTTACCGGATCTCAACCCTATTAAATAGACCTTTAATATACTAAAGATATAGATAAAAAAGAACAAGGATTTAATAAAGGACTTCGACTGCTTTACGGACTTCCTTACTTAGTCGCTAGAATACGTCGCTAGAATAGATGTAAAGGGGTTATTCAAACACGCTAGATATAACGTTAATAGGCACGAGGGTAATAAGGGTAATAATAACTTACTTCTTAACTTCGACTTGCTAGCCTTCTAGCTACTATAATATAACTTTTATATAATATTATATATAGGATCTTAAGATAATATACCTCTAAAGCTCCGCTATTAATTTTATATTAATCGGTATAGTATTAGCTATATAATAAAATAGATAACACAAGGATAGGTATTGCTAAGCTTTATATAAGTCCTTCGCTTTTACCTCCGAGATTTCCGCTAAAAGGATATTAGTTTAGCAACGATAATTAAGACATATATAGCGGAGCACTTTAAGTTCTAGTTGTTATACTATTTGCTAAGAAACGCCTAACTAATCTAAAAGCATACGAACCGCTATTGCTCCGTTATAAAGGTCGTAATTATTAGTTACAAAATTAGTTTCCCCCTTGCTTCTCTATTAACTTCTGCTTCTAAAAGCGCTTTAACGTACTAAGTAGACGGCTATAATAGCCTTTAAAGAAGCCTAATTCTTCCTTCTAGTACTTCTTAGAGATCCTTATTATTTAGTTACAATTATACCGTTAAGTTAGGAGGTGCGATTTAATCTTTACAAAGTCGTCCTTTTCTTCTAGATTAGACTATTCGTGCTATATAGCAGCCTACTTAAAGAACTGTCTTATAAGAGACAGTATTAGCGTACTAACTTGCTTAGTAACTCGAGAAGGTAGAGGTAACTCTTAAGCTCGAGGAGGTAGCTTAGATTAAGGTTGTAGAGCCGTACCTAGCTAAGTAATACTAGGCTATAGAATACTAGTAACGGCTTAGAAGGTAGCTTTAATAAGGCCCTTATAATCTATATAACTAATAGGCGCAGACTTACTACGGTTATATAGCGTATATAGCAATGTAATAGGCTGCTAAGCAGTGTCTCTTATCTTTGCTTGTTTAGACCGTTCTCGCTAGCTATTAGTATACTAAGACATCTTTACTATAACGTTCTTAGGAGGCTTCTTAGTTGTTACTCCTAGCTTATTAGCAGCGAGGGCTATAGACTACATTCTAACTAGATCGTTACTAATCTAGAGATAGTTCTCGTAGATATCTAGAAGGTCTTCTAGTAGATAGCAGTAGTTGTTATAGTTCTCGCAGGTTGCGTTAGAATATATATTATTAGCCTTAATCTCTGCAATATAGTTGCTAACCTAGCGTTGCTTAGCAATATAGTAAAGGACGGAAACTAATACTACTACTACTACTTGTAGCAATAGTATAGGCTACCGAGGGTAACATAACCTATAGCAATACGGGCAGCCATATTTAGCAAGATAGGATAACGAGACTATCGCTTAGGCTAATAACTAGAGCCCTGCAATATAGGCATTGTAGAAGTGTGACATAAACAATGTGCTATACGAGGTTAATAATCCGTCTACTCTGTAGAAGGAGGCCTCTTATATAGGCTTAAAACTGCCCTATAGGTGTAGGGCCGGTTACTAGCTAATATCCCTCCCTTTCTTCGTATCTAACTAGACACGTTTTATATTATACGCGCTTAAAACAAACATGTATGCATCCTTAGCGCTCTTAGCTAAGGCTATTCTTAGAACTCCGCAATAACACCTCCGGGGTAGTATTAATCCTAGATGCTATAATCATGCAAAAACAACTTCCTAAGTAATACTATATAGACTTACTGTTGCTTTAACGCGCCGTAATCCTTACTAGCAATAACCTTATCTGCTAGTCGGCTCTCGAAATCTCCTCCGTATACGTTAAAGCTATTAGTACCGAAGTACTATCCCTCGTAGAAAGCTTAATTAACGAGGAGGTTAGTAGCCTTTTCCGTCGTAGCTTTCTCCTAATCGTATAGATATTCCTTAAGTCCCTCGTTATTAAGCTAGAGGATCTGTTTAACTTCGTTCTAAACAACGTAACTTAACTAAGGAATCCTACTAACTAGGGCGTCGGAGATATAGCCGAGGCCTTCGACTAAGATAGCCGTAGGGAAAGCGAATAGTACGAAGGAGTTAGAGGATAGGAGGGCGGTTAGATTGCGGTACGCTTTAGCAACCTAAGAGACTATTAAGTTCTCGTAGCTCTTAACCTTAGTACCGTTAATAACGCGAGAGTAGCCTAGGTTAATTAATATACGGTTGCTCTTAGTCTTTAGATTACTATATAGCAGGTATAGCATCTAAATAGAGACCTCGCACTCCTTTAGAGGGTTAAGGATCTACTCCGCTTTACGCCCCTTACTATTAGGCTAACTATCGAACATATAGTCGAGGTTGTCGTCGGTAAGGTACTTATTAGTAAGCTTGCCGATCTTACTTAGTAGGACTAGGCTACGAGCCTTAAGCTTCTTAACCTAGTTCGCAAAGACCTTAGGCTAATGTATGCCTTCGATAATAGTAGAGTAGCTAGTCTTATCCTTAGATATAAGGCAGACCTTAATACGCAGGTAACTAGCACCCTCGCTAGCTGCGAGCTTAACTATATCTTATCCGAGACGAGCAGACTCCTTAGAAGGACAGTTTTTATAAGTACCGCTAACCTTAAAGAACTTAGTAGGCTTAGGGACGGAGATAAGCTTATATATATAATTAGGTCGAAGGGCGACAGCTAAGAGCTATAGGGCAGGGTACTAGCGGACGATTTAGTTGCTTATACTATAAGTTTAGAGGGCATTACGGCCTTCTTACTTAGACTTAGGCATCGTACGTATATACTAAAGGTACATTTTAAACTCCTCCTATATTAGATCGATAAGGAAAGGAAGATATGCTCTACGAGGCTCTTACAACTAACTAAAGACTTAAGGGAAGATAGTATTGCTAGTCTAGCGAAAGCGGTCGAAGGAGGTGCCTTAGCTAAGGATGCCGGTAACGAACTTGCTCTAGCGATCCGTCGGCGTAAGGGCGCGAGTAATAGTACTAGTAGGGTTGAACGCGTAGAGTCCTAGAGAGGTCGGGGCGGCAATAGGGCGTTTAGGAAACTAGTCCGCATAGGCCTAATTAGCCTTAAGGGCAGCGAAGGCATCTTAATTAGCGATATTACGTCTAATCTTTAATAGGCGGCTAATAAGGACACTCGTCTTAGCACTAGTATAGAGACTATAGACCTTAGCAGCCTTCTTAATATAGTTAGCATATATAGTAAACCGCTCTTTACCTAGCTTGCTAAGGTCGTCGAGCTATTAATAGATAGATAGGGCAGTAGGAGCTTTACCTATATCGGCTTTAGGAACTATATCGATCTTAGTAATAAGGTGCGTAATAGAGTCGCCCTTATAAGAACTATAGATATTCTTAGTAATAGTGTAGTTTCGGAACAAATCTAAGTCGGGGCGTTGCTGCACTGCCGTCTGGTCACAATCTTTTCCCTCTTTT
>NW_006921540.1:2674777-2705129 GCF_000340215.1 Pseudocercospora fijiensis CIRAD86 | reverse complement strand
TCTAGTATATTAACATCCGAATTACTATAGTTAGTACTATAGTTAGTACTTACTACTATAGTCGGTACTAGAAGGAGTGCTATACTTCTTGCTAGCCTTGCGGAGGGCCTAGCGAGTATATAATGCCTTCTTATACGCTGCTTCGGCCTTAGCGCGCTCGTCTTAAACTTCTTAAGGGACGTTACGGTTATAGGTCGAGCGACGATCTTTAGCCTGCATTTCTATAGCGAGCGTAAGACTAGCAGCCGTGTCGGCCTCGGTTTCTAGGCGAAGAGCCTTATATTTAAGCCTTAAGGACATTAACGATAGGAGCCTCTTAACCTTTAATAATAAAGCCTATACTATTAATGCGACAGCCCTTCTCTTTTAGTAGATCCTTAGTTGTCTATACGTTAAGATCGACCTAGACAATCGCATCGTAGTGCTTCTTCTAGTAGGCTATCGTAAAGTCGTTAAGCGTAAAGGATAAGTTAAGTAACTACTTGCCTACCTTCTTACTAGCGGTAGACATACGATAGATTATAGTATAGGAAAGATGCTCGGCGCCTTAACGACGGACCTTATACTTGTTAACGAACGAAGAGACCTGCTTAGTACGCTCTTGTCTACCGTAGGCGAAGTTAATAAGGCTCTTAGGAAGACTGCTTAGTCCTCCCTAATATTCGAAGGCCTAGTCGAGGGTCTTAAAGCGCAAACGAATCTAGGTGCCGGCTATCTCGAGGCTATAGACGATAGGAAAGGCTTGTTCGATGTCTATATCGTTAAGAACCTCGCGCTTAAAGATACGCTTACTAATAGACTAACGCAAGTTATTTATACTATACGTAACTAAGATAGTAGCCTTCTTAATATTCCTATTAATAACGCGTAGTAGGGTGCGAGCGTTCTAGATCTTCTTTTAAGGGTCTTTAAGGGCAGTAACGATCTAGAAGCAGTGCTCGAGGCTAGTTGTAGCAGCTAAGGCGCTATCGGAGGGGGCTTCGATCGGGACTAGTACGCCTAGGTTTAGGGCTAGCGGGTTGCTACTACTACTAGCGCCTAGCGGATTTAGGGCGCCGGAAGATATCTTAGTCGACCGGAGCGGAAAGGAGTTAGTAACGAGCTTGCAAAAACGTTCGTAGCTTGTTAATAATAATTAAAGGGTTTAGATAGAAGAGAGAGGGGGGTAGGCGGTAGTAAGTTAGTTAGTATTTAAGTAGAAGAAAGAGCTTAGAAGGCTCGCCTTAAATAGGGTACAAAGGTAGCGTAGTCCGTATGTTCCGGTAAAGCAAACGGATAACGACTATATATAGACCCTAAAAAGTAAAGCTGCATACGAGACTCCTTTGTTAGTAGGGCAGGCTAAAGTTTAATAATCGATCTAGCTAATTGCTAGTAGCGACTACGCGCCTTTATTAACCTCTAGCTTTCGTAGATTCCCGCGTACTCGAAATGTAACTAGTTAGTTCGAGTACCTAGTAGTAATCTATAGTAGTAAGGCTAGCGGGACTAATAATACCCCTAGGGTAGTATTAGCTTTTCTCTAGAGATGCTCGGCAACTAGGAGCAAATCGCCTAGGCCTAGCGTAGCTTATATTAGCCTATAGCACTGTCGTTATAGATGCAGTATTACCTTTTATAGCAGCAGGCATGTGAACGTAGCCTGTGCGTTCTTCTTTCTTCTAGATACTAAGCTTAGCGGCCTAAGGTCCCTATCCTTAGAGGCTATAGGCCTAGGTTGCTGCGTCTATCTAAGAGCTAGGAAGGGAGAGGGATCCTCCCTTTCTTAGTGTTCTGCGTAACTAGTGCTAATTATAGTAGGAACATCCTCTAGCAGAGTACCTTATTGTCGTTACTACTTAAGGGTAGTTGCTAGAGTCTAGGAACCTAGAGGGAAGTAGTCCTAGAAGGGTAGAGAGTTAGGTTCGGTTATTTTCCTAATGCTACCCCCGGGGTATTATTAGGAAAACACGCCTCGTACAGTTCTATCTAAGGAAATAAGAGCAAAGGAATAAAGTTATAGCAATATTAATCGAAAGCAAAGGCAAAGCAAAGGACAATAATAAGATAAACTAAAAGCAATAAGCGAGAGTATAAATATTAGTAGGAACGGATAGTAGGTAAGGACTAAAGGTATAGGGCGGCACTGCATTAATAGCGCGGAGAACGATTAATAAGAGTAAGGAAGTAACGTAGTAGAGGTAGATAGAGGCAAGGAAGAGCAAGCAATTATTTAGTCTTAGGGTCGGGGTCGTTTAATACCTATAATTCTAGGCGGTCTTCGTCGCTAGGCTAGTCGAGTTCCTCCTCGGAGTTAGAGTTAGATAGCTAGAAGTCTAGTTCACTATTAGAATCGGAATTAATATCGGAAACGCTCTATATATAGTTAATCCGTATATAACCCTCCCTTTGTTCTTAAGTTATTCCTAATAGCTTACTAAGACGAATCTAGGGATAGGCATAGTTCTTAGGTAGAATAGGATCTATAATAGCGGTAGGATCCTCCTCCCGATAGGCATCTAAGGACGGCAGAGGGTCTGTAGAGGCACTAACTTCCTCCTCGGTCGGCGAAGGGCGGGCAGGTTCGCGTAACTTAACGATCTTCTTTAGATTAGCCCGAGGGTGAGAGTGCTTTAAAGTAGCACTATCTAGCTCCTAAAGAAGGTATACGGAACCCGAGTAAAGGACCTCCTTTACTCTATAAGGACCCTTCTACTTAAAGGCTAGCTTATAGGAGTAACTATACTCTAGTTCAGACCGGTATAGAAGGACTATATCGCTAACCTTTAGAGGCTCCTAATTAACAGCATTATAGTTATTAAAATACTGCTTAGCTTCCTTCCGAAGGCGACGTTGTCGAGCAAGACCCTCCTAAGAAGTCGTAGTTATATCCTTAAGAGCCTTAGCCTATAGGGCAAGAAGATCTGCCCTAGTACGAACAGACCCCTAATCGTAAACGCCGTGCGTGCGATAGGACAATTTAATAGGAAGAACGGCGTCCCTCCTAATTATAAGTTCCGCTAGTATAAGTCTAGTCGTATCGACAATAGTAGTTCGGTCCGCCTAGAGAAGGGCTAGGACGCGGATAGAAATAGGAATTAATCTGTCGCTACTATTAGTTATCTTAGACAGGGCATTAATTAACGACCGATAGCCGCGCTTAATAATAGCATTCGACTAGGGATAGCACAAAGAGACACGAACGTTCTTCGCCCTATACGAAATAAGTAGCGCTTAAACCTTCTTAGCTATATTGTTCGTAGCGTTATCTAAGATAACCTCGTAAGGTATTCCCTAGCGGCAAAACAGATCCTTAAACAGGAAGGTAGCTATATTACGGGCATTAATAGTACCGCAACCCTTATAGAAATAATAGGCCTCCGGCTACCGAGAAAGACCCTCTCGAATAATATATAGGCTATTATTGCGGCTAAGATAGACTCTATCGCTATACTACCGCTCTCTAACTAACTAGGTAGTAGGGATACGCAGCTCTCCTAGACGCCGGTAGCTGTTTCTAAAGTTGCACTTAGGATAGCTCTTATAGTAGCGAAAGATATTAGCCTATACGCCGTCCTACTAGTAGCGTCGACGAAGGACATCGAAGGTGCCCTCCGCTACCCGGTAGCCGAGCTTATCGTAAACGGAACGAAGGATTTCTTGTTAGGCTACTAGATTGTTAACAATACGCTAGAGCGGTATATTAACTATAGCTTGTCGCTAAAGGATGCGATCCTTAATAAGGAACCTCCGAGAATAGCGAATAATACGACGGTATTAACTCTTTAATAGACTAGGAGCTCTCTTCGTATAGGCAAGGAAGTAGGCGATGTTATAGGAGTCGTCGGAGTAGACCCTATTAAGGATATTATCCCTACCTAGTTCGCCCGCCTTAGCATCGTCCTAGCCCTCGTCGTTAGTAGTAGGGTCTTCGTTAGGCTAGTTACTAGGTTAGTCGTCGGCAGTAGGCCTAGTAATTACCGGTATAGCATTAATATAGAAAGCAGTAAAGAAGATATAGTTAATAACCGCGTCGACATCCTCTTCTTCTATTATCTCGGCGATGTCCTCTTCTATAGCAAGTCTTTTAGAAAGGCTATCCGGTCTAGTATGCTTCTTGCTAGGAATATAGAAGACGTCGAAATCAAACAAATAGATCTAGGCAACCTACCGAGCTATCGTAGAGTTAGGCAGGTTAGAGGCTATACGGTTAAGTTAATAGACTAGCGTCTAAGCGTCGACTTCTAGGCGAAAGAACACTCTAAAGAGCTAAGGTCGGAACTTCTTAAGAGCCTTATAAACACTAAGGCACTCTCGCTTACTAGTATCGTATCGGGCCTCGATAGGTTTCTATAGACCGGACTCGTACCGGATAGGGTAACGTAAGGAGGGCTCCTTACGATTATACTATATTAGTATCTCGCCGTAGCTTTCCCCGCTCGAGTCGATAGCAACAATTAGTAGACCTACGCCTTCCGAGTAGTTAATAGAGGTAAGCGTAGGCGCGCTAACAAGCGCCTTAGTAACCTTGTCCTTAGCGGCTTAGTAAATAGAGGTCTATATAAACTCTATATCCTTCTTAAGCAAGGCGTATAGAGGCTTGCATACTAACGTAAAGTTTTCGACCTAGATGCGGAAGTAGGAGACTACTCTAAGCTAGATCTAGACATCTTTCTAATAGGTAGGGTCTGGCTAGGAAACAATCTTTAGGACCCGTATATTGTTAGGATAGCGGCCGTTCTTATTAGTTACAAACCCGATAATGTTTATTCGTTTATATAGGAGCTAAAGCTTCTCCCTATATACCGTTAGGTTAGCTCGCTCTAGGTCGTAGAGGACACTATCGAGGTTCTAAATGTATTCGAGAAAGAACCTACGGATGCTAGGCTCTACTTCTTTATTATCGTACCTAGTTTTAGGGCCCTTAATACCGATATCGTCGAGGAAAGGCATCGCTATATAGGAGATATAGGCCGCGAGGACTTGGTTTATAATACGAACAAACTAGGCTACGGAGTTAGTTGCCCCTTAGGGAAGGGTAGTTTGTCTATATAGCCTAAGAGGTATCTCGAAACTAGTAAGGTCCCGGCTGTTAGGGTAGAGAGGTATCTAGTCGTAGCCCGAGAACACATTAACTAGCGAGGCTACTATACAGTTGGCAAAGGCTTCTAAGAACCTATTAGTCTCCGGAGGAAGATTAGCATCTCTAATCGTAACTACATTGAACTTCTATATAGCGTTAATTAGCCGATACTTCTTTAGCTCCCTAGGAGCTGTCTTCTTCTAAACTAGGAAGTATAGATTGCGATACGAGGCATAGGAAGGCTCTAAGGTACTAGCCTTTACACGCTGCCGTATTATGTCCTTAACTACACCTCTTAGGCTTAGGTTTAGCTTAAACCCTAGGTAAGCCTAAGGCTTATACTCGATCGTTCGGATCCTCTATAGAGGGGCAACCTCTAGGTTAATCCTGCCTAGATGCGTAAAGTTATATACTAATACGGCTTCGCGGTTATATAGAAGCTCGTATAGCAAATCTAGTTTAAGATCCGAAAGTTCGATACTAGGTTTAATGTTCGCTAGTCTCTCCGGCGTTAGCCTCGATCCCCTAGGAATAGCGGAGAACTTTTTAGTAATATACCTCTAGTCGTATAGACTATCCCCGGGTATTAATATCGCTTCGCGGTTAAGGCACTTTTGTCGCTAGTTAGGATTTCCGCTAGGATTAGACCTATCGGTTATATGCACGCTGCCTTTTATAGGCTTAATCTTGTTAGCTACTCTCTTATATAGGGTATATATACTAACCGCTCGTAATACCCGAGCCCTCTCTCTTTAACGTTAGGCTCGGAGATTGGCGTAATAGAATAGCGCGTAAACTTTATTAGAAGTCTCCTTAAGTCGGTAGGTATATAGCTAGTAATCCTAATTTATAATTCCGGCGAAAACGTTAGATTCCTAATAATACCCCTAGGGTAGTATTAGCTCGGCGCTCTAATTAGTTAGTTCGGATTTAGGCTCGGGTAGATCCGCTTCCGGCGGCGATGCCTACGATAGCATTATTACTAAGATTCGTATACTAGGTTGTCGTTGCCGGGTTGTTATACTCGCTATCGCTTCGAGCATTCGCCTCCTTAGTATAGAGCCTAGAAACTTGCCTTAACGTATAGAGCGGCGCACCTCTAGATATAACCTATTTAAGCTACACTAACTTATAGCGCAGATTGCCGGTCTTATAACCGCGCTATAGCGTTTCCCGAAGAGCGTTTAGAAGCAGTAAGGATATCCTCGTAGGATTTGTAGCTAGTGTTTCCGATATAACTAGTAAACACGACTCGGTTGCCCTTCTAGTTAGCGATAGTTCCTTCCTAGGAGCTATCGTCGCAGTTGCGCTAGATACCCTAGGTTATACGAGACTATAGACGACCTAGAATAATTAGCGTGTTCGGGTTAGCGGCAATCTAGAAGGTAAAGGAAAAGCATATACCGAAAGCGTCTACTATAATATTATAGTAGGCACCTACTAGCGCAACCTCCCTATTTACTCCCTATATGCTAAGGGAAATATCTCTGTTTATTAGCAGTCGGAGCTGTTTAGCCTAGCGCTTACTTATAATAAGTAACTCTAAACTATTATTAAGCATTACTAGCAACTGCTAACTATAGCTTCTAATAGTAACTTAAATATAGATAGCGGGAACGATAGCAAAGGAACGGGTAACTACGGAAAGGTCTATATTATTAGGGATAGAGTAAAGTTCCTTAGGTCGAGGAGGTCCTACTCGACCGATTTATTAGCTAGTAAATCGGATAGCCTTAATAGAAACTAAAACCGAAGCAGAGTCGGTATTATTATTATCCCCTCGGCCTATCTCCTTAATCCCCTCTTCGTTAGTATTATCGATAGTCTCCTAGCTCTCGTAGGTTACTAATTCGCCTTCTACTAACTCCTAGGCCTCTGAAAATTTAGGAAGGAACTATAGGGAAGAGACGTCGATATAGTCCTCTCGCCCCTATTTACGTCGAAGGGCTATAAGGTCTTTTATAAAGGTTGCATCGTTAGGAATCCGGCTCTAGAATAGGTTAGTAGGTAAACCGTATACTAGAAGCTCTCCTATAGACACGTTAGACTTAAGGTCTAGGAACTATAAAGCCTAGAAGAGAGTATTTGCCTTTGTATCGTAAGAGTTAGTAGGCCCGGCACTATACTTCTTTATGTACCTATTAAAGCGAAAGCTCTTTAGGTCGGCTAACTTTCGTTTATAGGCCGGCGGGTTAGCTAGGCCTAGGGTACTACTAAGGTCGGTAGTATTATCCTCTATATCGACATCGGGAGTCTCTAGTACCTCCGGAGTAGCTATACTAGCTCGGGTTGCACGGTCTTTAGCTGTCTAGAGTGTCTTAGTCTTAGCGACTAATTCTCGCTGTTTCTTAGCCTTGTTAGCTGCCTGCTTCTTAAGTATCCTAGTAGGGGCTGCCGCACTAGGGCGGGTAGGGTTCTGCGGGCTCTTGCCCTTGCCCTAGGACTAGGTTTAGGACGACTAAGTTTAGGACCTTATAGTAGCGTAGATATCTATACTGTTCTTAGTAACCGCGTAAACATTAGTAACTGCGTCTAGGTCCTAAGACACAAAGTTAACTTTAATAGGCTTAGTAGTACTATTACTGCTCCGCTCCTTAACCTGTTTTGCCCTAACCTTCTAAGTTTCTCGTTTAGCAATAGCGGCGAGGGTACTATTCCTAGTGTCCTTAAACTCGATCTTGCTACTATACTTCTTCTCTAGAAGACTCCTAAGTTAAGGCAGCTTCGGAGCTCTACGATCCTACTCGAAGTTAATCTTGTCGCCGGTATTAGTATAGTAGAACCGACTATTTACTTATATAACGAGCTTCCTCTTAAGAAGCTCTTTCTAGATAGGGCAGTCTAATTAAACATATTTAAAACCGCCGCACATCTAGTACTTGCTATCTAAGTTAGAATAGATCTTCCGTATAGCGTAGACGTTAACTAAAGGGGCCTTAGGGTAGTTAGGATTAGAGACCTAGTAGACTAGTAGTATATCCTTTAGTATACTAGTATTAAGGACCTCCCTAACCCGCTATAGTGCTTTCGTATTAAGGTTGAGCTAGGCTAGGGATTTAGCTAAGTCCGCAACGTCCTAAGAATGCTTAGTAATAGTAGGAGTTACGGTACTAGGACTACTTTGCGATTTAGGAAGAAACTTAGGCCCTCTAGTTCCTAAGGTATCGTTCCTTACCTAGGCTAGGTTATTCCGGTCCTCGCCGTAAATGAACTTCTTTGCGTTAGCGGAGCTGTTAATGTCGTCCTTAATAGCCTCTAGGACCTCTTTATACTTCCTAAAGGTCTCGGGATTAGCTTCGCTAAGCTTGTAGCGACGGAAGACGCGCTTAGCCGTAGACTACGGCAACCCTTTAGAGAGCAGCCTCGTTCTCTAGGAATTCTCGAGGTCCTACTAGTCGATGCCGTCCGCTAACTTAACAAACTCGCGGACGTACTCCTTTAGGTCGTTATCTTCGGTGCGCCTCTCTATATAGAGGTTCTTAAGCTACGTACGACTGCCTTTAGTGCGATAGCTATCGCGATCCCGATGCTCCCTTATAAAGGCCTGCTTAAAGACCTCCTAGTCGGTATTAGACTTGTCGTCCTTTTCTAAGTAGCTAACTAGGGTTCTAAGGGTTCGGTAAAGCTTAGTAATAGTAGTCCTCGTAAGGGACCGGACCTTGTACTAGTCCGACTCCTTTTCGAGTCTATACTCGGCTAAGTTGTCCTTAAAGCGTTCTACGTGCGCCGTAGCGTTCTACCCTTCGAATAAAGGGTTCCTACTACTTCCTAGCTCTAGCGGGCGACGCCTATTCTAACGGAGAAGGTTAGTTTGCCCTTAAATTGTCTTTATAACGACATTATAGAGAGCCTCGGGCGTAGAAGGCTCGATAGCCCCTAGTTCGATAGCGCTTATAACAACTAGTCGTCGCCTGATTTCTTCGTTAATAGGGTCCGGTAGGTTATCAGATTCCGAAGATTCTACTAATTCGTAATACTCGCTTTCGCTAGAGCTTATTCGATTATTATAAAGTAGTTAAAATAAAATGCTATAGGAAAGTGTTTTTAGTGTATATTATAGGTTTGGTTTGTTTCGATATTGCTATACGAGAAAATAGTATACTAGGCTGTTTTCTTCTAATGTTACCCCTAGGGTAGTATTAGAGTTTAGCCTCCTAGGGGTCGCCTAGACACCCCTAGGAGCTTTAATTTAGTAAATTTAGATAAAAGCCGCTCGGAGGAAGGAACTGCAATCTCTATTTATACCTAGATCCTAGAAACTAGCTACTTTACTAACTATCGTTATCTCTTTTAGCTAGGCGGAGGGGCGGGGACCTTCTTTTTCTAGTAGAAGGCTAAGCACTGTCCGAACGAGGCAGCGAATCCCGAAGCAATCTATCCGGTTAATAGGGGAACTGTCTAGGCATCCGACCTATAATCTAGAAATTGCTATCGTATAGATAGTCTTAGCAAACTAAGTAAGGCCGATAGGTAATTAATCTATCTCCTCCTTAGGCGGGGCTTATCTCGAGCAAGCGGTACTAAATAGGTCTTCGACCCGAAGCCGAGTCCTTAGAAGCTAGCTATAGTTATAGACTAGGCCCTAAGCTATAACAGTCCTAAGGGTTTGCAGCTTTTCGGGGTTAAAGCGATGCCCTCGTTAAGAGGTTTCTCTGCTTGTCGTAACGGCCTCTTAAGATACTTCGGTATCGTCCGTATCGTAGGCTCTTATTATACCCTCGCTTCGGTTATAGCTATTCGTGCCTAGAGACCGCCTTTAACATACCCGAACCTGTTAGATATAAAGAGATAGCCCTACCTTCGGCTCTAATAAAGGACGGAAACTAATACTACTACTACTACTTATAGTAATAGTATAGGCTACCGAGGGTAATATAACCTATAGCAATACGGGCAGCTATGTTTAGTAAGATAGGATAACGAGACTGTCGCTTAGGCTAATAACTAGAGCCCTGCAACATAGGCATTATAGAAGTGTAATATAAACAATATACTATACGAGGTTGATAATCCGTCTACTCTATAGAAGGAGGCCTCTTATATAGGCTTAAAACTGCCCTATAAGTATAGGGCCGGTTACTAGCTAATAATAGGCAATTCCTTCGATAGTCTATTAATCGTTTAGCTTTAATTTAGAGACTTTAATAGTACTAGGTCTAGTATCTTTAGGCGTAGTCTTAAACTCTAGGTCTACTTTAATCTTATCCTTGCCTTTACGTTTAAACTCGAGAGCGGTAGCGAGAGCTATCCTATAATCGTCTCCTACGAGTATTAGTACTATAACGAGGTAAGAGCGTACGGATATACCCGAAGCGGCAATTACGACCTTACCTTCTTCTTCCTACGTTATTAATTGCTTAAACTAGTTACCTTTGCTAATACCCTTCGTAGAAGCGATTACAAAGCAGTCGCTAATAAAGAGCTGCTTCTTCTACGCCTTAGCGACTACCTAATAGAAGGCTTTATAGCAATATTAAGTAGACTAGCTAGTACGCTTAAAATTCTTTACTACGACTTCTTAGTTACTAGTAAGTAGGCGCTATACTTGTCTATATTAGAAACTGTTACGCGAGTCGTAAGAGGCAGTTTTAATATCTTCTTCCCTTATTTCTACTCTATTTACTATCTATATAGTAGGCGCTAACTTCTTCGAAGGCTTCGAAGGCGAGGCTTCTAAAGCCGTTAAGTCGACTATCTCTTCCTTACTAACCGCTATCGACGCGTTCTCGATTAACTAGTTACTAAGCTCCTTATACGCCTACGGGTCGAAGGCTCGAGCCTTATTAAACCTCTTTAACGCTTCCGCCGCTAACGACTTTATAGTTAGCTTCTTACCTCTACCTTTGCCTTTCGCTATATCCTTTATAGGCGACTCGCGCCTCTTAGTAGCTGCCTTATACGCCGGAAGGTCCTTCTCGACTAGTTTGCGCGACTATAACGCTCTTAGAGGTGCTATCTCGAAATATAGCCGTACGAGGTTACTAGCGGCGTAGATTGCGACCGTATAAGCTAGCTCGGAGGGCAGGTTAATTATAATCGCTATTTAGCGGTATAGGGCGGTATAAGGATACGATATATAGTTAGCAAGAGCAAAGAGAAGCATATTCCCTAGTAAACTATAAGGTTCCGTGCTGCGGAGGTGCTATACTTGGCATTCTACGGTAAACCGCAAAAGGCAGTACAGTATCTAACGTTCAACGGCCGATCTGCGAGGAACTTTAATTGAAGATCATGTCGATCGAGTAGAGACTAGAGAGGCAGCCCGGTGATCTTTAGTATGCATAAAATTTGCGACAAGTCGAGACTCAGGCAGCAGAAACTTCATCAAACAATACGGGTGATTGTAAAGCCCTGTGCGGCGTCTATCGCACAAGCCACAGATAGGTCTCTTTAGCTGCCCACTTGGATGGTAAATCCACCAGAGTGTAGAACAACTCGGAGAAAACGGCGACACCGAGCAAGCACACAATAAAGACCACACCGTTCGCGCTAGACTTGCTCAAGCCTTGCTGATCATATAGCACAAGCCAGAGTTTGATACCACCTGTCCAAAAGAGTATGCACTGGGCTGTGAAGATGCCTGAACCATCGTGTTAGCAGGATGTGTGAAGAAGATGCGTCTAGATGACTCACTGAATGATCGCTCACCAAGCCAGACCAGGGGCTTCAAGGACAGTGCGAATTGAAGGACATCGAACAATTCGACGACTGTTAAGATAGCCACGATGATGAGCCAGTCGTCAAAACGGGCATAGGGTCCTTGATCAATGTACGTAGACTTTTGATAACCCTGAAGGAGATCCAGGTAAGGGTGAAGAGCTAGTTCTGCATTCATGTACTGCGGCCGTATGATGAAAGCGTATTTGAGCGCAATGCCAATGCCTGCGAAGAACAGCGCAATAGCCCAGTATGGAATGTGCCACTCGTCGCGGATTTTGAATCCTCGTTTCAGGTCCGCCTTCAGAGTAGGGTTGGTTGCAATGGAAGCAAAAATTAGTCCTGTGGCAGAATACCAGCCCCAGTAAGCCATCCAAAAAGAGCCGAAGCCAAACAAGAAGAGGCCACTAATATGCCACCTTGGTCTCGTGAAAGGCAGAATGACCATAAGGAAGTAGACTGTGAAAGACTGCATGCCATGTCAGCATGGATCAGGCGATATCCACGGACGCACTCACCTGGAAGTACATCACTGAAGGAACCCAAAGAGTTGCAGTTGGCCAGAAGCTGTTCGCTGCTTGCGTGTAAAATTTCCGCTGAATCCAAAATAGATCGAAGAGAGAGTTGATTGCTGCACCCCCATCGTAGACTATTGTAGGGGTTTGTATGGACCGGTTTGGTAGTTTTGATTTGAAGTCATCGATGAACTGGACCCCGATCTGTGAGAATATCAAGGTCGCCATGCCAGAGGCAACACACAGAATGATGACCATGCGCACAATTCGTCGTATGACTGCAGCGGCATATGCTTGGCCAGTTGGATTCGCCAGGAAAGAAACTGCTATCGTCCGCATTGACAGGATGATGAAAAAGTTGTAGATGAAGCTGTAATTCCAGAGCGGTACGCTGAAGATTTCTCGAACGATGTCTTGGTATTCTGGACCAGGTGTATTCTTTGAGGTCAAAGTCGGAAGAAATGTCGCGAAATATGTCCATGAAAAGCTTTCGATGACCAATATTCCTCTCAGTCCCGTGAGATACAGTTGCTGATTTGTTCTTATCGGCGTAGTCATGTCCTTCATCGTAGCCGCAATGCTTGTTCTGGACTGAGGGTGCTTGAGCTCTCGGGTATCATCTCTGCTTTCTTCGCTGTCCTTCGGCCGCTCAGGTCTGCCAGTATAGAGTCCAGGCATTATACCAAGTCGTACTCCTTGGTTTCGCCTCGCTGCTCTGATGCAGTAGTTAGTTCAGAAGATCTAAGCACACTTTAGGCGGATTTCAGCAGTTAGTCAGTCATTCATTCACAGGTCTGCCTCGATCCAAAGAGAGGTCCATAGACCAGCAGGTCTAGCTTGGCAGTGTGGATCCAACCTTCCAGTAAGAGATCAGCCATCGGCATGTGGCTAACAGACCTCTTGAACCAAAATGTCTCAGTGGCCGATTATATTACAGAAACGCGTCGGATGACCTGCAGCAGTTGCTGCGCTCTCTGGTACCGCCACCCGGTGCTGGTGCAGCTACGCAGGAACTCTGCAGCTGCAACACGGGGCCTTGACGCAGGACGTATGTATATCGCCCTTGGCCACATGCTGCTGCTAGTAGACTTGAGCAGACTTTGCCAATCCGTTGACTTCTGCTTCATCTACAATCAGTTGCCACGAGGCCAACCCAGCTTTTTTGGCTCGATTGAGCATGCCGCCTACGAAGCTGGCACAAGTTGGCACTGCAGCATATATTTCGAATCTTGGTACGCTGGTGGGAAGGCTACCAGCGGTACGCCTTCCGTGGCCCGTTGCCGTTTGGAAGGCGTCGTGCGATCTTGCTGTTCGACACACCGCTTTAGACCAGCTCTGCATAGTATCAACGGTGTATCATTAGACTCATGGCCGACTTGTTGATGAAATGTTTACCGTAAATGCTGAGACGGCATCTTCCGAAAACTTCTGCCTCAGGACACAAGATTTTCCTGTGCAATTTAGACTTCATCTCACTATCGAGACCATCACACCTTCGGGCGAGCTAACCACTCCCACTCCCGTAGTCGTCTGCGACATTATCAGTCTTCTGTTTCACGTTGACCGCATCGACCACCATTAGTCGCCAGCTGGATCACAGCGGATCGCATCCGATTCTCTTGTCCATCTAGGCGAAGACCAATCTCGACAGGGCTCCAGAGACGCCTGTGTCAACGCTGCCGGTGCATCATGAAGGCAAGTCTGGCAAGATGACAATTTTGTTGTTGAGCGGACGGTCTCGATGATCTTGTCTGTTCTGGATGGCGTTACTTTGATCATGTACTCTCCACAGTCTCAATCGGGACCAGAGACAGCGGCGGTATGGCCAGGCGTATGAAAATATTGACCTCGTAGCCGTTGTATGATCTCATTCTTGTCCGGAGATGAGCTACATAGTAAGTTGTTGAGTGTTCTCGCATTCTCGACTGACCATCTACGATCACTCCGCGAGTATCCTCTTTCGGCGACACCCTTGAGCGGCCAGCAGCATTACAAGCAGGGTCACTTGAGCATTGTACTGAGACTTGACTGCCTTCACCACCCAGGATGCTCTCTTTCGCAAGAAATGTTCTCCCTGGCGCAGGACATGACGCGAGTCGGACATCCTCAAACACATCCGGCAAGAAGTCGCTGCTATCATCAGTCGCATCCCGCGCGCTCGGCTCAATTCGATCAGGCAGTCTTGCTTTCTCTGACTGGATTCTGGAATGGACGCCTTTCTTCCTGGTATCGACATACTTTATCGTATCGACCGCGATATTTTGCCTGGTGAATCAGGCGACGATTAAGGTCTTCTATTTCTTCTACATGGCAACAAATTTCTACATCGCCGCATGTTGTGTGATAGAGTCTTTCTTGGGCTTGACACCGGTGCGTGATGCACGAAAAGCTGCGATGGCAGTCGAAGCTGCAGGGTGTTTTCCCAGCGACCTCAATGGCAAAGTCCAAGATCTACCGGTTATTGACATGGTAATTGTCGCCTACTTGCCAAACGAGAAAGACATCATTCGCAATCAGGTCCTTTACGCGTGTGAGGAGCTCATGTATCCGAAGGAGAAATTACGAGTCAATCTTGTCTACAACACCCCGAAAGCCATCGAACCACTTGAGAGCGAACTTGCTCTACTCCCGGAACAGTACAAGAATCTTCGGGTGATCAAAGTACCAGGATCCAAATCCAAGGCAGACAACCTCAACTACTTCTTTGGTCTACGTTCCGACGCTGATGTCATTGGAATCTTCGACAGTGATCACTGTCCACACCCTTGGAATCCACGATGGGCAGCTGAACGCTTTCTGGCCGACCAATCCGTGGACATTGTGCAAGGTCGGTGCATCGTCTACAACACCAACGAAAGTTTCTGGGCAAAGATGATAGCCATAGAGTTCGACAAGATCTACGCAATTTCCCATCCAGGTCGAAGCAGAATGTTCGGCTTTGGTCTCTTCTGCGGCTCCAATGGCTACTGGAAAGCACCACTACTTCGCGAACACAAAATGCATGGCGAAATGCTGACGGAAGATATCGATTCCGCCCTGCGCGCGTATGGCAAGGGCAAGAAAGCCGTGCACGATATGAATGTGTGTTCGTTCGAGATGGCACCAAACAGCTTCCAAGCATTCTGGAAACAGCGTCTCCGGTGGGCTCAAGGCTGGACTCAAGCATCGTACGTCCACATGCCGATGACGTGGAATAATCCACCAGATGGCAAGAAACGAGGCTTTGATGAGCGATTTGGCATCGTGTCTTTGCTGCTCGTACGAGAAATTAGTTATTACCTCGTCACCCAGCACACCTGTCTGCTATTCAGCTTCGTCATTGTCGACTGGCCTCACACTGTTGGAGAGTTTGTGCACTTGCTCTTCTTCAGATACCCTATGGCGGAATGGTTCTTCTTCGCGACCATCGTTGCATTGCTCTTCACGCTTTACTTCACTGAGAAAGTGCGATCAGAGTTCAGTACGCGGTGGCAGATGGTGCTCTTCTGCTCTATGTACATCCCATATCTTGTCCTGATGGCAACGATGGGACTCTACGGACATGCACGACAGATCATCAAATACTCCTCATGGAACCCGACAGCCAGGAAGTAAGCTGTGCTGCGATTGCATGGAATCCTTCGCTTTCTTCATGGCGGCTAGCAAGGTGTTGCGGTGTTACACGATTGTCAATGACGATACGACGATACAATGATCATGGGTTGAAACGGTATCGTAGAATCAAGTCTTTTCGTAGCTCCTAATGACGATCAATGAAAGAACTTCGAAATATAGACTGCTGCTCAAAACAATCTGCATTTTTCCAGCAGCAATGCAGGAACAAATTCAACTTGCCATAAGGGTGCCATGAGGGTGGAAGCCTTCGTCACGATTTGGCGTGCATGTATCAGTATTGATTGTACGTTGCCGACTGGAGACGAATGGGTTACCATCATCCTCCCTCGCGACGCCTTATCCTACGCGTGCAGGCTACGCTCAGCACAAGAGCACAATCTACCGTTCTCTCGGAAACCAATTCACCGAGCTCAAATGCAGGTCCGGGCCAAGTTTTCAGGCCAATGTATGGACCACAAACGGAAAGAACGGCTCACGAGGTCAACTCCCATGTATTCCAGGATCTCGATACACCTTGGAGTCGTTGCCAAGTCGGATAATTACAACAGTCGACATTGATTAGGATGAAACGGAAACAGAGACTGAATCCATCTTGCAGCTGTACTGTGGTTGCGTGTGAGACAGCGGGAGCAGTGTTTGGTACGGTCGCTAGGATGCTAAAGGTTTCCAGAGTTCGAGATACAGGTCCACAGTCTACACAAACGTGGTCAGTGAAATAGGATGGACTACCACCTGCGTCAGCTGCCAAGACGCTCTTTGCTCGTTCTGCGCCTGAACATGGAGGTGGCTCGGCTCGGAATATCGAAGCTGATTGCTGTGACATCGATTGCGGCATCATCGATCTGGTCCAGTATTCAGAGCAGACGGGCTGCATTGCTATGCCCAGCTCACCAATTTCAAGACCTGTTCTTCGTTCCCGTTTGATTCGGTCAGTCCACGTGGACCACCAGCGATACGGCCTCCAGAAATTGTCCCACGGTGAATGATCGCACTGTAGATTTTCGTATCGGCAGTGTACGACGTCCCTTTACCGATGAGCTGCTCCCACCTATGCGAGTTGAAGTCCAGTCATATGGTCGTGAAGCCCGACATGCACAGGTCCCATCTCTTAGATGTCCTACATCCCCTCTATGCTGAAACGTCTTGGCAACCTCGAAGCAAAGATGGGCGGTCGATGTCGAGAACGTTGGCGTTGTTGTGATGAAGTCAGATGAACTATTCTACATCCTTGCGTTCTGAAAGCTGCGCAGGTGCTGAAATCTGCACCTCCCTCCCTCCGCTTCACCCAACCATTTTCATTCATGCGCTTCACATGTCATATCACTTCTGCATGAATCGCCTTGTGCGGCTGCTTGCCAATGCGCACTACCATAGCTATAAGACGACATCTCTGCTCCCACCCAGAATCAACCTTGCAAACACCATCAGCCACACTGGACCATTAATCTCTCATCGCTTACATTCCGCAGCGACAACGATGTCGAAGCTGAGAGCAGGCATCATAATAATCTCGGAGACAGCCAGCAAGGACCCTTCTACCGACAAAGGTGTCCCTACACTCCGAGAAGTCTTCGTAGATAAAGGTGGCGACCAATGGACCGCCGATGACACCAGCATAGTCCCTGATAACGTGCTGGATATCCAACGGGCCATAACGCAATGGACAGATACTACCGATCCGCTGAACCTGATCATTACCAGCGGAGGTACAGGTTTTGCAGAGAAAGATGTCACCCCAGAGGTAAGCAGAATGCTTCAACGTAATGTCTGTAGCATGGCCGTGGCCTGCGATGAGGCGGCATATAGGCTCTTTGATGAGCATGCACCAGGCAATGGACATCTGACAGCATTTCACAGGCAGTAACACCTTTACTCCATAAGAATGCGGCGGGACTAGTACATACTATGTTGGCCGCATCACTTGCTATCACCCCATGTGAGAGATCACACTATTGCTTCGCCACATAAGCGCACTGTACTGATGAAAACTCAAGTTGCCGCGATGGCTCGACCAGTAGCAGGTGTCCGAAACAGGACACTGATACTGACGCTTCCAGGCTCGCCCAAAGGTGCCAAGGAGAATCTCGAGGCCGTGCTGAAGCTCTTACCGCATGCTTGCCAACAGGCAGCTGGAGCTGACTCTCGCACGCTACATGTTGGAGGTGTAAAGAAACTTGAGAAAGATGCAGGCGTTGCAGCCTCCCCTCAAGCCGATCTTGCCAAGCATGATCACTCTCAGTCCCACTCCCATGACCACTCACACCATGGCCATGGTCATCATCACGGACCTCGAGCACATACCAAGCCAGAACACAGACCCGCTCTTTCCAACGACCCTAGCGCAGGACCAACGCGACGATATCGCGAATCGCCCTACCCAATGCTCTCTGTAGACGATGCATTGGCGCAAATTGCGGAGCACACACCAGCACCGAAATCAATTGAGGCCCCTGTTACTGAATCTATTGTCGGTGCAGTTCTGGCCAAGGATGTAGTCGCAGCCGAATCAGTCCCAGCGTTTCGTGCCAGCATAGTCGACGGCTATGCAATCGTGGCTTCCGACCACCCTATGGTTCCCAGCACGAAAGGTCTCTTCCCAGTCGTGGGAATATCCCATGCCGAAGCTGGGAAGGACATCCCCAAACTGGAGATTGGCGAAGTCATGCGGATCACCACCGGTGCACCTCTTCCTCCAGGCGCCACAGCAGTCGTAATGGTAGAAGATACAGTACTTCGTCAAATGACCGACGATGGCAAGGAAGAAGGCGAAATCGAAATCCTCACTGACGCAATCAAGCCTGGCGAGAACGTCAGAGAAATTGGCTCAGACGTGCAAGCCGGCTCGAAAATCCTCGCAGCTGGATCCGCAATCACATCCATAGGCGGAGAATTCGGCTTGCTAGCTTCAGTCGGTGTGCAAAACGTAACAATCTACTCTCGTCCACGCATCGGCGTCCTCTCGACCGGCGACGAAATCATCCCTCACACAACCACGCGCCCCCTCAAACTAGGCCAAGTCCGGGACACAAACCGTCCAACCCTCCTCACCGCAATCCGAGGCCAAGGCTTCGAAGCCATCGACCTAGGCATAGCCTCCGACACTCCAGGCGCTCTAGAAGAAACCCTCCGTTCCGCCCTACGTTCCTGCGACGTAATCATCACCTCTGGAGGCGTCAGCATGGGCGAACTCGACTTATTAAAACCCACCATCGAACGCCAACTAGCCGGCAAAATTCATTTCGGTCGCGTGAGCATGAAACCAGGCAAACCCGCAACTTTCGCCACCATACCCCTAAAATCTAATTCGGGGGACGATGAACGGAAAGTTATCTTCAGTCTCCCGGGAAATCCGGCTTCGGCGATCGTGACTTTTCATCTTTTCGTGCTTCCTTCGTTGCATAGATTTTGTGGGATTTCTCCGGTGGGACTTCCGAAGGTGAAGGTGATTGCGACGTCGGATTTTAAGTGTGATGTTCAGAGAGCGGAATTTCATCGTGTGGTTGTTACGGCGAGAGCGGATGGGCTGCTTTATGCTGCTTCGACGGGGTTTCAGAGGAGTTCGGCGATTGGGAGCTTTAAGGGAGCGAATGCTCTGCTTTGTTTACCGACTGATAGGACAGTTGTGAAGAAGGGGGAGAAGGTTGATGCTTTGCTGATGGGAAGGGTAGGGAGTGAGGTTGGAGTGAAGGCGGAATTGTGAGACTGAGAAACTTTGGGTCATGAGGATCCTTTTTAAACTGCATACGTCGGACTCGATGTGAGAGTGGTGTAATGTTTAGGTTTGTACAGCTCCGTTGCAGCGATTGGTCTGACGCAAGTTTCTCGCAGCGTCTGGCGTCATATTATTGAATCATCGAGTTCAGGCTTGTGTCGATGCACCATTGGAGGTGCTGCAGCAGACAAGTTTTCACTATCTGATGCAATACAAGGGCCAAGATCTGGAACCAAGCTCAAGCGTTGAATGCATCTCTCGCAGCAGCTACGTCTCACAAGAATTGACCCTCATTCCCGTCGTAGAGACACGACTCCGAGCCTTGGACTGAGGAGCACTGCCATAGCGTTCAATGTGTGGGAACGCGTTGGAAGAAGACTCTCTTGCATTGAACGCAACATCGAATTCCAGGTCCTCGTCAAAAGTCCAATAAAGTCGTTTATACATTGGGTAGACCCAATTAGTTCGAGCCCACAGAGGCCCACCAGCCCTAGTGCATGTCGTATAGCATAATCGACGGCCTTTCCGATATTTGCTCCGGGTGATGATGGTTGATCCAGGTCTGTACATGGCTGCTGGAATTTGGGTTCGCGCTGGGAGCAGACTTCCGCACCATTCTCATTCGTAACACTGTCGCATCTGCGCAGCTGTGATGACATGCTAGAATGATGGCGATCGAGCGTTCAGTAGTCGTCTAGACCTCTTTCATCAGACTCTTGATCTGCTGGCTCGTTTGATTCGGCAATTTTGTCAACATCCATGGCATCGAGCGCTGCGCCATTGGTCGCTTGAGCTTCTTTAGCTCCGAGATGTCCATCGAGCGTGCCCTGTCCGCTCCCTGCTCCATTTGCTGGAGCAGCAGCGTCCTTTGCTTGCTTTTGCTTGAACTGCTTGTAGGTCTGGGTTCGAGGTACGACGTCTGATAGGAATTCGAGGTTCTCGACGCGCGCAACAGCGTTGGCTACTGACATCAGTGTCTGAACTTTTCTGCGGAAGAATTCAGATGCTGCAGCTCACCGACATCGCGATATTGGATATTACGCCTCGGCTTTTGCGTATGCTCTGTCTTGACCTGGTTGTAGGCTTGCTCTACCAGATGCTGGAGGAACATCTCGGTTGCGAGTGTGATGACGAAGGCGGCATTGTTACTACAACTGCCAATGTCGGGATCGGTATTGATGATTTTCTTCACGCGGGCCACTGTATTCGCCGTCAGTTGAGGCACGCAGCAGTAGCAACACGGTCGGATGAATACATGGAAGAGACACTGTGCCGGTGATCTCCTGTGTTGGAGCGATTGGGGTGTTGTTGTAAGGCATGTGGGCTGCTGTGAGAAGGCTGTATACAGTAACTCGCACACGGAAATGCTCTGCACGTCTTTCCACCGCGTGCTGGGTGTCGTGCTGTGTGTCGCGGGAGCTGCTTGGAGACGCGGCACAAAGAACGCGACGTCCAATTCCGAACAATCGCCGAGATCTCGGCTGGCTGGCGTTGGCCTTTGGCTTTCACACGGATTCGCTAAGTTATCAGGCATCAACAATGAAGGCAGGAACAAGCACCACTTCACTTCTCCTCCGCCGCGACATGAAGAAGGCGATGCGGGGATGTTGACGCGATGAACAGGCGCGTCAGCAGCATTTCCATCCACGAGCCGACTCCTGCCCGGCGCACATCCAGATCCCCCTATGCCACCAGCGTGCCCCCCAATGCCCGCCGCAGCTCGCAACCGCCACCACCACCGCCAAATCGCCGACTCTCCGCCATCTCGACGGTAGAAGCAGGACAACGCGAACCAGTGTCGACCGCTGATCAGATCGTCGCCGACGAGATCGCGGAGATCAAGCGATATGAGGACTTCACGACAATAGACTGGGTGCAAGATGCCGCACGTGAACAGCAGCGTCGCAAGGCGCGGAGGCAGGAGAGAGCTGGCTTCTTTGACAGAGACGGACGGCTAGGCTGGAGGCGCAAGCTGTGGGAGGCCTACGATGCCGCTCAGGGCTGGATCGTGGTCACCCTCATCGGCGCTGCCATAGGGCTCAATGCCGCCTTCCTGAACATCGTGACGGAATGGCTATCAGATATCAAGATGGGCCACTGCACCACTGCCTTCTATCTGAACGAGAACTTCTGCTGCTGGGGCTCAGAAAGTGGGTGTGCCGAGTGGAAGCCGTGGACTGGCTTCGGTCCCGTCAACTACCTGATCTACATCCTCTTCGCTGTGCTCTTCTCCAGCTTTGCAGCTATCCTGGTCAAGAACTTTGCTCCATACGCTGCGGGCTCTGGAATTAGTGAGATCAAATGCATCATTGCAGGCTTCGTCATGAAGGGCTTTCTTGGCTTCTGGACACTCCTCATCAAGTCCATAGCTCTTCCCCTGGCAATTGCTTCAGGCCTCAGTGTAGGCAAGGAAGGCCCTTCGGTCCACTATGCTGTCTGCACTGGCAATGTCATCAGTCGAATGTTCCACAAGTACCGCCGTAATGCCGCCAAGACCCGCGAAATCTTGTCCGCATCTGCTGCTACAGGAGTCGCTGTGGCATTCGGTAGTCCCATTGGCGGAGTTCTCTTCAGCTTGGAGGAGATGTGCACCCATTTCCCCCTCAAGACCTTGTGGAGGTCTTTCTTCTGCGCCCTGGTAGCTACAGCCTTTCTGGCAGCCATGAACCCTTTCCGAACAGGCCAACTGGTCATGTTCACGGTGCGATACGACCGGAGCTGGCACTTCTTTGAGATACCCTTTTACATTCTGCTCGGAGTCTTCGGCGGCTGCTATGGTGCTTTTGTCATGAAGTGGCATATGCGCGTGCAGGCATTTCGTAAGCGATACCTGTCGCAATATGGAATTCTGGAGGCTACAATCCTCGCCTTTGCCACGGCTATCATCTGCTTTCCCAATATGTTTTTAAAGATCGACATGACTGAGAGTATGGAGATCCTCTTCCAAGAGTGCGAAGGAGAGCACGACTATGATGAGCTGTGCGAGGCTCAGCACCGTTGGCGCATGATCTTCAGCCTAGCCATCGCTACAATTTTACGCACTGGACTGGTCATCATCTCATATGGCTGCAAGGTCCCTGCCGGCATTTTCGTGCCGTCCATGGCAATAGGTGCCTCCTTTGGACGCATGGTCGGTATGCTGGTTCAGGCTTTACATGAGTCGTTCCCGAACGCAGCTTGGTTCTCGGCTTGCGTGCCAGAACAAACATGCATTACACCAGGCACATACGCCTTCCTCGGTGCTGGCGCTGCTCTTGCCGGAATCATGCATCTCACCATCTCCGTCGTAGTCATCATGTTCGAGCTGACAGGCGCACTGACATACATTCTCCCGACCATGATCGTAATCGGAGTCACGAAAGCTGTCAGCGAACGATTTGGCAAAGGCGGTATCGCAGACCGTATGATCTGGTTCAATGGCTTCCCATTTCTCGATAACAAAGAAGAGCACACATTTGGCGTCCCAGTCTCAGCATGCATGACAGCCGATCCTACCGTTCTTCCTGCATCTGCTCTGACATTTTCCCAAGTCGAACGCATTCTCGCTGAATCCAAGTACCAAGGCTTTCCGATCGTGGAAGACGCCGAGACTCACATCCTGCTCGGCTACATCGGCCGCACAGAATTGCGCTACGCTCTCGATCGCGCGAAACGAGGACAAATGGTACATCCATCAGCCAAATGCCACTTCGCACCTCAAGACGTACCACGAACCGCTACAACTCCAAGTACGCTTGCTCCCGCGATCACCTTCGACGACATCGCTGAGACAGGACCAGCGATGAGCGTGGACTTCAGCAAGTTTGTAGACCCTACTCCTCTGGCCGTCCATCCTCGCCTCCCACTGGAGACCGTGATGGAACTTTTCAAAAAGCTCGGCCCCAGAGTCATTCTCGTCGAGCATCGCGGAAGACTGACAGGATTGGTCACCGTCAAAGACTGCCTCAAATACCAATTCCAAGCCGAAGCACACGAGAACCCTCGGGATGAAGCCGGCCAGATCAGAGTACAAGAGACGATGTGGGAGTATCTGAGAAGCGCTGCGTCTTGGGTCGGAGTGAAGGTCGGGGTTGGAAGAGGAGCGCCACGACTTGATAGCGGTGGCTATGCAAGCGTCGGCGAATCACCTCCGGATAGTGCGGGGCTACAGAACAGTGATCGGAACAGAGGTATCGGTCTCGACGAAGAAGGCGCTGGCCCAGCTGTTGGTGGCGTGGAATTAGATGATAGGAGAAATGCATTATCTTAAGTATCCACAGCCCGGACCAAACAGCTCATGTTCAAACTATGACCTGCCAGCTTTCCTCTTCTTACTCTTATCCTTCAACCTCGCCACAAGACCTTTGACATCATCCTCACCACCTCCAGCATCCTCATCTTTCTTCACCTTCTTCACCCTACTCTCCCCATCCTCCTCGTCCTCATCACCCTTCCTCTTCCTCCTCTTCTCCTCCAGTAACCCCTGCATAGCTTTCGTCCTCCTAAACGCCGGCGCAGTAGGATCAATCGCATACTCATGACTCTCAAAGAGCGCCTTGAATCTCGGATCCGAAGTTTCAAGCTCAAAATCCTCTTGTGCGGCTGCTGTGCCCTCGGATTTCTTCTTCCTCCCTTTCTTCCTCGCAGCCTTCTCCGCCTTTTCAATCTCTCGCATGTCGAAATGTTGAGCGGCGCCTGCTTCTCCTTCTTCCGTCATGAGGAGTTCGAGTTCGGCACGACGGCTTTCGGCTTCGGCGTTGACGGCTTCGCGAGCGGCGCGTTTGGCGGCTTTTTTGCGGGCGGATTTTTCTGCGGCGGCGGAGGCGGTGGGGTTGTGGAAGAAGGGGTCGTTGAAACCTTCGTCGTCATCATTCTCCTCTTTGGCGCCGAGGTCTGCTTCTTCTTCTTCCTCTGCATTGCGAGATTTGGCGCGTTCCTTACGTTTTTGTTTGCGTTCTTTTTCTTTCCGGATGTAGCGTTGTCGGGTGGATTCTTCATCTTGGGGTTCGTTTTCGAAGACTTGGCCACTTGTTTTGGAGGATAGACCGGGAGTGAAGGTGATTTGCATGTCGCCTACCACTTCGTGTTTGTCCGTTTTGCTGGATTTCGTGGGTTCGAGAGACAAGCCGAAAGCTTCTCGTGCTTTGGCTCGTTTGGCGTCGGCTTTGGCTTTGCGCTTTTGTTCGGCGGTTGAGACGCGAGAGGAGATGGAGTCTGCGTCGCTGTCATCCGAACCGATATAGGCTTGGAGGTCGTTCTCGTCCATTTCTGCACGAGAGAAAGCACGCTTTTGGACTTCTTTACGAGTAGCGTCGTCGTCATCCCATGTCAAGCGGACTTTGGAGTGCGTCAGCGCTTCCGTGCGAAATTCGTTGGGTTTGTAGCCTTGCGGAAGATCCACACATTCATCATGAGGAGTATCCTCATCGAATGAGGTCTCGTCTGGAATGAAACGCAGATCGAAGAAGTTTGACGTAGATAGGTATTCGCGCCCGTCCATGGAGTCGTACAACGTCTTAGCTGTAGCATTATCCGAGCATTCGATCACTGCATAATAGTAGCGTAAGCGCTCCAGCTGATATTGCCTCAGCTTAGCAGTGTCGAACTCTTCTCCTTCGCCAGCTTGGTCTTTCAATAGTCGCTCCTTGATTTTCTCGTCATCGTCTGAGCTTTCGTCATCGTCCTCGTCCTCGTTATCTCGCTTCTTTTTCGAGCTGGCGAATATTTCTCGTGGGGGGCCCTCGAACTCTTCTCGCTGCAGTCGCTCCCGCCCAAATTCGCTGGGGTATATTGTGACACTTTCTACCCTCCCACTCTTCGGCGCAAAGCTACATGCTACTGCCATAATATCTGCAGCACGTATGTTGTCCCAGTCTAAGTTCACGCAGGCAATCCGTTTAGAGACGTCGCCCATAGGAATGTCTTCAGTGTGCTCATTTCCCGCGGTATCGTCTGCCAGTTCTGCCTCTTCTTCGCTTTTTTCCTCTTCATCTGACGTCTCTTCTTCGCTTGATGAGGATCCTGAGAAGCCTCCATCTCGCGCAGGGTCGCGCTTCTCAACCAATTCCTCGTCTTCACTTTCATCCTCGCCTCCCTCGCTCTCGTCTGAGCTACCGACCACCTCTCGCTCGACCTTCTTGTCCGCCTTTTTCGCCGACTCATCGTCTTTATCTAATCTGTACAGCCTCTCCAATTCTTTCTTGCCGGCATCAGGTTTGATCTTTCGCCCATAGCGATCTACGCTAGCCTTCTTGCGAAATTCTTGGTCTGTGAACAATGTCTTGAATCGAGGGTCGACAGCAGTGCGGGCTTCCTTTTTGCTGGGGAGACGGTATCGCGGATCTTTAGCGAGCGCACTGAAGCGCTTGTCGGACATTTTGTTCAGCGTAATGCGAAATGTGGGAGGGGAGACAAGTCGCATCTCTTCTGCCGAACTTTTTTCGACGTCGAATGCACCATCAAATGCTGACTCAGCAACGCGCGATTTTGAACCGCGACTCGCGCAGGGACTGTCCACTCTTTCATATGATATGGACATGAAAAACTGGCCGTCACGATGGTCCGCATCAAGCACCGATACCTACTCATGCACGTGCTCTACCCTCAAGATGCGTCGACGGCGAAGCACCAGGATGAGACTGTGCCATGGTCTGTCAAGTTCCGAAGAGCGTCGTCAGATCGCTTCGAAGCAGGCCTCATTCTTCGCGTTGTTCGCAATGGCGTCGCTGAGCTATTCGGCGACTATGGAGCTGGCATGGTCTCGGGAAGTCTGAAAAGTACGTCCGCTCGACATCTCGCTTCCTGCACCACGCACTGACACTTGCGCCCAGTCATATACTGCTCTTCTGCGACCAGCACGGCCATCGTACGCGTGGCGAAGGCGCATTACCGGCTGGCATGGGCGGCGCTGTCTTTCGTCACCAAGCTGCCCCAGCCCATTGATCAGCCGTGCGTCATCCAGGTCGTGCGCGTGTCAGGCACAATCAAGAAAGCCGAAGAAGAAGCCGTCCGACGTGCCCGCATTGCCATACTGAGAGCTTCGAACGTCGCACAGAGCCGGATGCTCGACCACGGCATCGACGACGTGCATGGAGACGAGGACGAGGATGACTGAATGCACGACACATGGCTTGGGCGGACGTCGTGCGTGGCATCCACCAACCACCTGGTGTCTATGCGCAGACTGTCCTGTGGTCTATTTCTGGTGCATGTTCCAATCAAAGGAATGCTACTGCGGCGAGTAATGAGGGAGGGGAGGCTTTCGTGCGTGCTCTTTTGGATCGAGTCATCCGGACGAAGTGAACGCTTCGCTCCGCCTACCATCCGATTGCATATTCCATCACGACACTGGCCTGCGAAGCTGGAGCTACGAACAGCGAGAACAATTTGATGCCGACCACCGACTTCAATGATACTACGCCCTTCCTTTTCCGAATTTCGAGAGCACCCAAAATTGACACCGCCCGCTTTGACCTGCTAAAGATCTACATGCCATTCAATCGTCCTTCGTAGGCCTTCTTGCAAACTTGTTCTTGCCTCCCATCCAAGCACATTCCTGGCAAGCGTGCAATCCGGTCTTCTCTGCATCGGCTCATCAGGCAAAGCCGGTCCATGAACAATCCTGGCCTCTGGACAACGTGTGCTTGCTGAAACAAGGCTGTTGATGATTTGTGCAAGCTCGGCAATCGTAGTGGCTTGTTCCCTTCCAATATTGACTGGACCGCCTTGCCATGAGCTTTGCATCAAGCTCTGGAGTCCGGCAACACAATCATCAACATACTGAAAGCAACGAGTCGACTGGCCATCTCCATTGATCCAAATTTCTGCTTGCCGAAGTGCCGCATCAACGAAACTGCACACCACTCGCCCATCTCTTGCATGCATACCTGGGCCATACGCATTGAAAATTCTGGCCACACGGATCTCCAGTGCGCCCGGGTACTGCTGTTGATATGCGTATGCAAGGGACTCGGCAACTCGTTTGCCTTCATCATAGCAAGATCGTGGGCCAAAGCAGTTGACGTTTCCAAAATAACCTTCGTCCTGGGGATCACGTTCTGCTTGCCCGTAGCTTTTATCGGGATATAAGTCAGTTCAGCGCCTGTCAAAGCTTACAGTTTCACTCTACCTACACCTCAGATGTGCTGGCAAGTAGCACGCGCGCATTCCATAGCCGCGCTTTCTCTAGCACATTCCGTGTTCCAAGGTAGCAGGTGTCAAGGATCTTTAGAGCATGTGTCGCGAAGTGCACCGGGCTAGCCGGACAGGCGAGGTGATAGATCTGATCACAAGACTCAATCTCAACGGGAATACCATCCGTAACATCGGCTCTGCGACAACTTAGCACTGAAGCGTATCAGATGGAAATTCTTACGACTGACTGGATGATGGTCAATGCTGGATCGTCTTTGAAGTCATTCAAACTGAATTGCAAGCTCGTCCAATGATTATCAAGCACAGTGACACTGTGTCCTTGACTGAGGAGTACTCCAACTAGCCTTGATCCAAGAAAGCCTGCGCCCTGAATTCGTCATGAGCATTTAGCTATCGCTATCGGCAGATCGAGAATCTTACTCCAGTGACCAAAATTCGGTGATGCGACTCTATGCCGTTTGATGGGGTCATCGTAAATGCATTGATAATGCCGAACGAACGCTGGAAGCTAACCATCGTGGACTCTAATATACGTCTGCTTCTCCATTGGTGGCGCAGGAAACGACATTGCACACCAGATTGTGCGCTCGATGGCTGCTGCAGAACGAGACATGGCGGCGATAAGCGACTTCTGTGCTTCCCACGTTGCGCCTGCTGAGTGCTCTGTGTTCGGATTTCCAGTCTTCGAGTAGCAAGGCCCTGCAGCCACCATACCACCTTGACTTCGTGGCTTCAAGAACAAGGAAATGGCAAGAAGCTCTTCTCCTACCTCCAATAGCTCTCCACGCGGCACGGAAATCTCATCGCTGCACGTCCCGGTACGGCTATGAAAGGTCGTGGAATCCGCACTGACATATGCGATCTTTCCTCCGACGGTTCCAGCACGAAGAGACCCCTCTACAAGGCTACCATTGGCAAATGAGATGTGCGGTATCAAACACCTGAAAGTCGGTTGAGCTAGCTTATATTCTCAGCTGCTCATTCTACGTCTACATTGGGACCAGCGTCTGTCCTCGAAATGAAATGACCTCAGTCCCCAAGCCTTTCTAATGCTGCACTACGACGCTCCTGTTCCCAAGTTCCCGCTCGGCTCAACTCTCACTTACTTAGTAGTTCCGGATTGTTAGGAGGATCACGAAGAACCACGCCTTGGTGCCAGGACCTTCGTCGCGGACGCTGCGCTCCTTCTCTCTCCGCACTGGTCCGTACATCCACTTCCTCGACACCGTACCTAGCTTTCGGGATGGTTTGGACTTGCAACGATTCTTGACTGCCAGCAGAAGCCGAAGGGCTGTTCTGCAAGGTTCTCTGGTGGCTTCTTCTCTGGTGAGATAACTCAGCCTGCCTGCTCGACGATTGGGAGTTTCTTGCCATCAGTCTTTGGTAACTTTGCGGGTTTGATCTGCCCAGTCATGCCTTCTGAAGGCTTCTTCTCTGCTGAAGTAACTTGGCCTGCGCGCCCGACCTTTCTGCCACGATCAACGAAGGGGATCATCATGACTTGAACGTTGCTGGCTGTTGCAAAGCTGAAGTACCTCGTAGCTGCCTTCTTTGAAGGGCTCGAGGAGGTCGTCTTCATGGCTGGCGATGTGATTATCGTCCTCTTCAAGCATGACTTGCCTGGTACGGCCTTGGTTGGGAACGATACTTTTCTTGGCGAGATCGCCTTCTTTGTTGGCGACATTGTGTGTTCTTTGACGGCGACATGGTTTTCTGTGATGAGACAGCCTTCGTCGGCGAGGTAGCTTGAGCTGGAGAGTTGATTTGCGATGTCGAAATTTCGAATGAATCCGTAATGAGAGTCTCAATGCTGTCGATGAAGTGGAAAGGAGTATCAAGTGCCGGGGAGATCGAGTCTATACGACGCGCCAGGCACATTCACCTTCTTGTGCTAGTAATTTTGCTAGACAATGGATTCTCTCACTAGCAAGTCAAGTAAATGTTTACGAGGTACATCCTCCTGTCGCGAACTCCTCTCCGTCGCAGCTCTAGGCATATTAAACACATCCGATGCCGGCTTTCCCTCTCAGTCGTGACGCGAGGCCCACGCCATGATGCACAAGACTAGAAAAACGATGGCGTGCCAGAGCCTCGGTCCGTCGTCCTCCTCGTCAGAGCCATTTACCTTCTGACCGACTGAAACGACTCCAGGTGGCGATGGACGATCTCTCTCAGCACCTAGATCCGGTCGATTCTTCGGATCTGAAGCCTTGCAGTGATGATCAGCCGTCATGAGAGCCCCTGAAGTGACTCCTTGTCACTAGACCTAGGGTCAGGTGCCGATTGTTCGTCTTTGCCAAGTTCGACAGCTTTGAACTGCTTCGAATGCTCTGCGCACTTGAAGCTGCAAAGATGGAGCATGATGTATATTAAATAGAACAAAGTAGAATATAATTGAGAAATGCAAGTCATAGAAAAGAAAGAGACGTCTCTCTGAACGGGTTTTGACGCTGTACTGGGCAAACGCTGAATATGTATCAAGTCCGCTAGTCTTCCAAAATATCCTTGGACCTCTCGCGAAGTATTCATTGCGCCTGGACGCTTGCTTTGTCTCGATCTCGAAGGTCTCACCACGCTGAGCTTTTGTATCAGCAGGTGTCTCCTTCGCTTTCACGCCACCGCAGCTTCACAACCCGAGCTGCCTGTCTATTGAGCGCC